>NW_027279023.1:270000-424747 GCF_046629955.1 Centroberyx affinis | reverse complement strand
TTTGGTTTCTGACTATATTATACATTAACCACTTTTGGGAAATTTCAAATTCTATAATACAAATTATTGTCCTTATTATTATCATTATTATTATTATGATTGTTAGTAGTAGTAGTAGTATTAGTAGTAGTAATAGTAGTAGTAGCAGTATGCTGTATCAGTTTTGATTGGTATGCTAGTCTCAGCTCTGCTTTGATAATCTCTCATTTTGCTTTAAATCTGTAAACAGACTTTCTGGCTGTGAACTCTCAGAGACCTCAGCTCTGAAGTCCTGGTCTCAGCTCTGAAGTCCTGGGGTGCATCCCAAGTCTCTTATTTGATATTTCCTCGCTCCTCGATCCTCGCTTGAACCGGAAGTCGTTCTGGTCCGTCATTTTGAAGGTCGTCCCAAAGCTCTTATTTCTGCTCCGAGGAGGGAGGAGGGAGGAGGGAGGAGGGATCTCTGAGGAGCTGAGCGAGGAGACACAAGAGCAGCCTTCCCGGAAGACTTTCAGCTGAACGCCATGACGTCAATTCTCCGCCCCTATATCTGGCAAATTTGAACGAGATGGCAGAGAAACAGTAGGAGTGTAAATGTCCGTTATTTTATGCTTTTTGATATATAACGTTAATGCAAGAACATGGGGAACCTAAATTAGGTTTATTTCATCCACAACCTGTTTTGTCATACAGAAACGGACGTCGCTTCACATGACGCTTCAGAGGAAAGGACGTCTCATTTCTCTAAAAACATATTTCCTTGTTTCCTCTCTCCTCGCATGGTTTCCTTGCGCAAGTGAGGGAAACATGGATGCAATTTAAGAGACTTGGGATGCACCCCTGGTCTCTGCTCTGAAGTCCAACTCCTCCTTTATTCTTTATTCAGATTGAGGGGCTGCAGCTTGTCAGAGACTCACTGTGAAGTCCTGGTCTCAGCTCTGAAGTCCAACCCCTCACACCTGAGAGAGCTGGACCTGAGTAACACCAACCTGCAGGATTCAGGACTGATGCTGCTCTCTGCTGGACTGGAGAGTCCACACTGCAGACTTGAGACTCTCAGGTAAAATCACTTTACAGTTTTTCTCAGTTGATTCGACACATTTCTCCAAACTAAGGTCCGTTCTCTCAAAACAGGATTCCTGAATCTGCAAAGGTCGCCCTGCAGGTTTTACATGAGGATTTGAGTTTTATTGATCCAGCTTCATATACACAGCAGTGACGCTCAGTGACTGAGAGAAGATCATCCATGATCTGATATCTTGTCATTAGATTACTGCACCTCTCTCTGTTCCTCTCAGCCATAATTCACTGTCACATCTCCAGCTGCTTCAGAATAGAGCAGCTAGATTTTAACCAGTGGGAAGGTGACATCATCATCTGCCCAGTTTTAACATCTGTCCTCTGGTTACCAGTTAGATAGAGAATTCATATTAAAATGTCACTGAACACATTTAAAGCAGGCTAGTTTTAGTTCCCTGTGAGCTGAGAGCCAGCTGAGATCTTCAGGTCCTCCTGACTTTCCCTCAGTCCAGACTCAACACTGAAGGTGGTTTCACTTTAGTCCTCAGGGCTTCCAGACTGTGGGAAGCCTTCCTGAGGGACTGAGGCTGCAGGTTCACTATCATCTTTAAAACTCTTTGTAAAACACACTTTTATTGACTTGCTTTTGTGTCATTTTGTGTAATCTTTTTTGTCTCTCCTAAACTTCTTCAGCTTGTTTCTCATGTTTATATTTGATATTATTATTTAAATCCACTTGTTTTTAAAGTGTTTCCTAATTTATATCCACTTTATTTTCTTTTTTATGGCTCGTTGTGCAGCATGCAGTTAGCCTCATCAATACAGTCTGTCAGTAGAAATAATACAATAATGACATTAAATATAAGGGTCAGTTAGCCTCATCAATACAGTCTGTCAGTAGAAATAATGACAATAATGACATTAAATATAACAGAATAACATTTCCACATGTCTTCTTGTCCTTCAGGCTGAGTGTGTGTCAGCTGTCAGAGAGAAGCTGTGAAGCTCTGGCCTCAGGTCTCAGCTCCCAGTCCTCTAGTCTGAGAGAGCTGGACCTGAGTAACAACGACCTGCAGGATTCAGGACTGAAGCTGCTCTCTGCTGGACTGGAGAGTCCACACTGCAGACTGGAGACTCTCAGGTCAGGTTCACTGTTACTGTTCAACAGACCATTTAAATTCTTCTTTACAGGCACATTAATGTCAGAGAAAATACCTGAACTGTCATTTTCCTGCTGATGTGGTTTTTGAAAGCAGCTGAGAAACCAACATTCAGCTCTACTTTCTCTCCTCTGAGAGAATATTTCATTATTTCTCTCCTCACTGCCTCTGTTGGTGAAACCTGAAGTAAAGGACTTGTCAGATTCTGTCAAACTGAGTCCAGAACTGAAATTAAAACACAAACCTGATCCTGGGGTCAGCTGTTAATATTGGAGACAGTTTCTGTATTATAATAACTGATTTCAGAGCAGTTTATTAATGAGAAAATCCAACATGTAACTGTTTTTAAACAAAGAGTTTCCACTGAGAGCTACGATCTGTTTTTCAGAAAACCTGTTCAAAAGCTGCAAAAGCTCAAAATAAACAAGAAATAACAAACTATTAGTGCTGGGTGATGAAGCTGAAAATGTTATTACAGTAAAAATGTTCATATCAGGCGATGTTGAGTTTTATCACAATATGTAAAATCACAATATCTGCCGAGTTTAAAGGGTTAATTTTGCTCCTGAATAAAAGTTGAATAGATCAGTCAACTTTCATTTAAAACACTTCTTTACTGCCAGAAAAAAACTAAAATAAGTCTCAGTCTTATTTTCAACACTATAACCTCATATAATATTTAAATAGGAATAATGAAACAAAGCAGTGAAGCCGTTCTTCTTCCAGTTTGACCTGAACGCAGCAGAAAACCAGCAGCCAGTGAAGTAAACAAGGAAATGTGTGAGCAACCTAAAAAATATCAAATGGACGATTATAAGTGAAACATCATAAGTGTTCAGTGGCAGCTGTTTAAAGACGTTTCACTGCAGAGTGTTTCTGTGTTTTAATCACTTTTGGCTCCAGCTGCCGGAGAGTGTGTTTGCTGTGTGTGTGTGTTGGACAGCAGCGCTCCTGTTTAAAGCAATACTCCACTTAGTTTTAACATGGGGGTTATTCAGCACCTGACCGCCATGAAGACCAGAATATAAACTACTGACCAGGACCAGATGCAGCTGGACCAGTTTGTAGAGTTTGAATGAGGAGAAAACCTCCTGAAAACTGACATTGAACTCGTTGGTGAACAGATTCAACAACAGATCCTGCTGGAAGACAATAAAGCAGCAACTGGTCCGCAGTTACATTGCATTTCTGTTCTTGGTTCACACTAAAACGAGTATTTTAAAAGTAAAGTAGATCCGGTCTCCCAAACAGGAGCTATCTCTCCTACATGGTATCCCTCCGCTGTGTTCTCTTCTGTCAGTAAAGATGCTGTTTGGTTCTAAATAGCAGTACATGTAATCGTAGTACGGCCGCTGCGCTCAGACTGTTCGGTGCGGTATCCAGTTATTAGATCATATAAGTTGAAAAGAATGTGCAGATCATGTACTTCCTGTAATAATATGGTGAAAACCAACAGGTTTATCAATCAACATACCGCTAAGGAATACACTATAAAATCACTCATCACATGCAACACTACCAATGTTATATATCTTTTCTTTTGTAAATGCAATAAATACTATGTGGGTCAAAGCTCACGGAAGCTTAACGTCAGACTTCAGGAACATAGCAGTAGCATCAGGAGAGGAGACATCACATCCCCAGTTGCCAGACACTTTTTAAATAAAGGACACAGATTGGAGGACTTCAGATGTACAGGCATTGAGAAAGTAAGGTTGAATGGCAGAGGGGGGAACAAGGAAAATGCCTTATTGAAAAGGGAATGTTTCTGGATACATACCTTAAATGCATTGCATCCTAATGGGTTAAAGGAGGAATGCAATCTGACGGTGTTTTTATGAATGAACGACTCTTGAGGTCGGGCTCCAGTGTGAATATAGTAGCCGAATGTTTAAACTTAGAGACTGTTGGTATGTCTGATGTATGAACGGCTGACCACCTGATGTCTTCAGACATCCCATTGTTTTTTGACATATACAGTATATATATTGTTTTCTGATATTTTGTATAATCTTAAAGGGCGACATGGACGACATGTTTTTTGTACACGTTTAACAATGTAAATAACACCAATGCCCCCTGGTGGCGACATCAGGAACCACATGTTGGAGTTTAGTTTAACACCAGGGACTTACAGAGCAAGACCTTCACATAATGATTCTTATTATGGGGATTAGATCCTTCATGTCAAAATGGTAGAGGTGTTTTGAAAGTGGTGTCTGCATGTATGAAATACTTTGAAGCCTCTTATTTTGTTGATTCAATGTTGTACCAAGATCATGTTGAGATGATGACATCACCTGTGTCTTTCCACACACCTGTGACAATGAAGTTTCCCTACATATAGAGGAAAAAGATGAGTTACTATCAGACACTGATGAAAGCCGGAGGGCCGAAAACGTTCTGTTATGAAATAAAATAAGTGCTTAACAAAGTAACTTTCCATCGTGTGCGACCCCATCCTTTCAACTAAATAGTCGGACCAAACGTCAATTAAAAATCACAGCAGCAGGATCTGCTGTTGAATCTGTTCACCAACGTGTTCAATGGCAGTTTCCATTCAAATGAATGGGAAGTAAAAATCTGAACTACAAACTGGTCCAGCTGCATCTGGTCTTGGTCAGTAGATTATATTCTGCTTCTCAAATAAATAAGTTCATGTTGAAACTAAGTGGAATATTAATTTAACTGAAGCTACGTAAAACTCTACAATGAAGGAAGTGATGAAATGTTGAATCCATCAATCTTCATGACTAAAACTAGGAAAACAAGGTCCAGGTTGAAAAGAACCAGAATTATGTTTTAAGAGAGAAACTCTGCTGTGATCAATATTATTGAACATTTTCAAGCTGCTTTTATTTTGAAATCCAGGAAAATGTAATCAATATTGTTTAATCACCACATCTCTCTGTGTGTGTGTGTTTGTGTGTGTGTGTCTGTGTGTGTGTGTGTGTGTCTGTCTGTGTGTGTGTGTGTGTGTGTCTCTCTCTCTCTCTCTCTATGTGTGTGTGTGTCTCTTTGTGTGTGTGTGTGTGTGTGTGTGTGTGTGTGTGTGTGTGTGTGTCTGTGTGTGTGTGTGTGTGTGTGTGTGTGTGTGTGTGTGTGTGTGTGTGTGTGTGTGTGTGTGCAGGCTGTCAGGCTGTCGGCTCACAGAGGAAGGCTGTGCTTCTCTGGCCTCAGCTCTGAGCTCCAACCCCTCCCATCTGAGAGAGCTGGACCTGAGCTACAATCATCCAGGAGCCTCAGGAGTGAAGCTGCTCTCTGCTGGACCGGAGGATCCACACCGGAGACCGGACTCTCTCAGGTACGGAGAGGCCACGTCCGCTAGAAGGCTGAGAGTCACACACATTTTCTCTGTCAGACCGGCTGCGTCCGCACCGCGGCTAAATACAGCCGTCGCTCCTCATCGGAGCTTCGTCCCGTTCGGTTCACACACGGTTCGGTTATTAAGGAGAGCGAAGCTTTCTACGACCGAACTCGCTACCCGAAACGTTCGGGTGTCGATACCGAATCCGAGAGCGGATCCGGTCGGTCCGAGTAGCGTGAACCGGAACCGGACCGGACGGCCGCTCGTTACGTTACGTAACTTTATCGTCGTTAATTTGAAAGAGACGGAGGGAAGAGTTGAGACGTTCTCACATTTTCTATCAGTCTGTTTCCTGCAGCTGCTCCACCAGTTCTGTGTCTTGAGGCCAAATGTTGCGTCTCTTTAAAGTATCAAGTTCATGAGGTGGAAGAAGAGAAAACCACGCCGCTGTCGGTGGAGGTTTATTCAAATCTGATGGACAAACTGACGCCTCTGGTTACTGGTGTTACTGGTGTCCAGTAGACTGAAAACACAGGCGACGGGAGCCGCCATATTGGTCTGCGGTAAATTACTATGGTTACAGACATTATTTACAGGAGTGGAGCGACTCCTGTTACCGTACAGACTCGGTCTGGTGGTTTTACTCCGCTCTGCTCCAGTCTGTACCAACATATGAACATTCACTCTGATTCATAAATTCAGTGTGAACGGAGCTGCTGAGAAGCTGAGGAATATTGTTTCATGTTGAATGGAGGATATGAGTGACGGCGTCTGGAAAATCACTCATATGGAAGGTTATGAAGGTTATTTGTTCATTATCAAAGAGATTATGCTGTCTGACTTTATTTACCTCCCCCCCCCAGTGTGGACCATGATGCAGTGCGGTGGTTGAAACCAGGTCTGAGGAAGTGTAAGCGTGTATTTAGTTTGATTCATGAAAACAAAGCAGCACATTCAGTTTCTATTTAAATAGAAAGCTCATGTGTGACATCTATTCATTCAAATCCTACTCTGAAGAAAGATGGCTGACAAAATGTGTCATCATGAAACTGAAGAAATGAACAGTCAATCTGTTAATAAATCAACCGATAATAAACACAACAGGTGTATTAGATGAGAAGCTGCTGCTGTATTGAGTCTTGTTCTCTCATCAGATGCCTGTGAACTCACACTGGACCCAAACACAGCACACAGAAACCTCTTCCTGTCTGAAGACAGAAAGGTGACGAGGGTGAGAGAGGAGCAGCCATATCCTGATCACCCAGAGAGATTTGACTGCTGGGAACAGCTGCTGTGTAGAAATGGTCTGACTGGTCGCTGTTACTGGGAGGTCGAGTGGGAAGGAGTTGTTGATATAGGAGTGACTTACAGAGGAATCAGTAGGAGAGGAGTGGGTGCTGACTGCAGGCTTGGAGGGAATGAAAAGTCCTGGAGTCTGATCTGCTATGGTAACAGTTACTCTGTCTGGCACAATAACAGATTCACATTCATACCTTCCCTCTCCTCCTCTGACTCTAACAGAGTAGCAGTGTATCTGGACTGGCCTGCTGGCTCTCTGTCCTTCTACAGAGTTTCCTCTGACACACTGATCCACATCCACAGCTTCCACTCCACATTCACTGAACCACTCTATCCTGGGTTTAGGATCCGGTCTGGGTCTGGTTCCTCAGTGTCTTTTGTCAGATAGAGGAGGGAGAGAGAAACACTCACACTGCTGACCAAAGACAGCTGCTGAGATGATGGTTCACTCTGTACAGGATCACACGCACACACACACACAGACACACACACACACACACACGCGGGCACACACACACACACACACACATACACAAACACACACACTTTACTAAATAGAGTGTATTGTGTGTGTTGGGTAACTGAACAGGGTTTTAACAACAAGAACATGGACATTTTATTGTGAAAATGAAATGAATGAGAAATGAAACCAGACAGAATCAAGTTATGGTTGTTCATCTTAGAGTCTGTTGTTGATGATTGACAGGTTGAAATATCTTTCTGTAGCAACATTTGGTATTTTATTGTCATCTCATCATTCCAAGATATAAACTTCTATCTAGTTTTCTGTAATTGTTTGTCAGAATGAAAATTTCTCCTAAATGAACATTGTTTGGTCTTCATCTTTTCCAACAAGCAGTTTCAACTGTGAGAGAGTGAAAGTCTCCTAACGGCCACTAGGGGGCAGATAGACTCTGACTCTGAGACTCTGAGACTCTGTGACAGGTTGCTGACCTCTGACCTCTGACCCCTCTGGTGACATGTGGACATGTACACAGACTGGACAAAATATTAGGAACACTTAACTCTTTTCATGAGGCAAACGGACAAAGTGAATCCAGCTGAAAGAAAACTATACCGTTTGCTTTCAACGTGCCTCCTACTGTTTCTTTTTTTTTTTTTTTACATATTTTACATATTGTAATGATGTAGTGCAGGTTAACCTCTAGTAGACTGAAGAGTATTTTCTACATCCATTAGCACAGTATAAACTTTGCAGTGTCACAAAACATATACCTATGGCTATTTAATATTATTCATCACCATTTTTTTTCATTTTAGCTTAATAATGCTGTTTAGACAAAAGGGCAAACAAAGAGTAAATTACAAATTGATTAATTGACGGGAGATAGTGACGTCTGACGTCGTCATGGCAACACGTGACGCCACAAAGTGCCGTCCCGTTCCTCCTGAACCGTTTGGAGCCTCATGACTTCTCACACTCAGGCTCTACAGCTGAACACACAGGTGACTCAGTTCAGTCTGTGAGGCTCAGGGTCAGTCTGTAGGGGGACACTGGGGCTGCGGTCCAGTAGTCAAAAAAATACGTCCTGACTCCTGTTCATAACCACTTCTCCTTGACCTCTTTGGAAAAGGTCATGAGGTCAAGGAAAGATGTGAAGGAGAATTCATAAGGACTTAGGAAAAGACAACCGCAGTTCCCAAGATGGACGACTAAAAGCATCTTAGACACTTCACCCCGTGTGTTCTTACCGTGTTTCATGCAGGCTGTAGAAACGTGGACGACCCGGTGAAAAATATCGCTTCATCACCAAGGTTGGAATTGAAATAAAAAGGAATATAGGCTACCAGTCACTAAAGTGAAAGGAAATGGTTTTCACATTGAGAATGGTTGCTCACGCTCAGCCTCCTGTCCACTCATATTTATCCACATGAATCCCAATTTGTTTGATTGTATGAAAATAATTGTTAAATTCATGCAAGATAGGCATAACATGTTAGGCCTACAAATCTACTACTGTACATATCATCATTCTTAAGTTTCAAACATGTTGAATTAAAAACATCATCTGGCTAAAAACGTCTCATATCCCTTTTTCTTGAAAGACAGACTTCTGTGTTCTGGTTAATATGCTGATTATGATCTGATTATAAGCCTATGCATATAATAGCTTAAGAACCACCACACAACTCAGTAAACACCTTGAAATATTGACTTTATTGTGCTTTGAATTTGTTCTGGCTGATACAGGCCTTTATTACAGTAAGGCAAGGGTTTCAGCATCTGTGCAAAAATGAATGAATGATATTCCTAAAGGCTGCAATACAACAACGCTCAGAATGAAGAAATAACTAATGCAAACTGAGCAGAGGTTACGCTACAACGTTAACTTCTGTCAAGTCAAACTGGAGTTTTCCGGAACATATTGGAACCTAGAAAAAAAAGCAACTTCTAGAAATTAAAAGAGATATATGTGTATAAATAAATAAATAAAGTAATGGCAGGAATTCACTGACAAACGGAATAATCTGAAAGCAAACCGGATGGAACGTCTGCCCGGCGTGAGCGCTGCCCGGAGCAATTAAAAGCACCACGCAGCGTCACAGTCCATGGCGCACGCAGGCAGGAGTGAGAGTGAGTTACTATGGTTACGGGGACGCTCTGTGCACAGAGATATAACACAAGTGTAAGTATAACACAAGTGTTTTCTATAGTATTTGTATAGTACTTGTATAGTACTCAGTACTGAGCCGATTTTGTTTGAATTAATTGCAGGCTGTTTCTGCCAAGACGCTCCTTAATGATGGAAGTGACACATGGTGACGTGTGGTGGCAGACAGAGAGGACATTCATTTGCATATCTGTATAGGCTACTGTGGATGTTAAGTTGATTCAAGTGTAGAGATGTTTGTTTTTACTGTAGTAGTCTACTTGTTTACATGATGGCATCTACAGAAATTATTTCTTTATGGATTGTAATAAAGTAAAAAAAAAAAACAGTGTGAGGCCATTATGTCCATTATTACCTGCTTAAATTGGCTTAGAGCTGTCACACTAACCACTTCATGGCATTACATTTGCCTTTTATTGTATATTTTATCTGGGTGTATTGTTAGGTGTGTTTCAGTGTTGGTGATATTTCATTGCTGCCAACATCTGTCTATTGCTACAACCACAGATCATTTGGGGGGTTTACATTAAAAATAAGCAGATTTTCATATTTACTCTTAATACAACTACTCAGTACCAAAGAAATCTGAGAATTATAAAGTCTTCTTGAAAAAAGGATTCATAGTTTCTGTAAAGTAAATGCACCATTAAAATACTTCCAGAAGATAATCTTTATGATTTAAAACATAATTACTTAACATAGTTTCGCTATTTTTTTTATCTACAAACTACAAAAAATGCTCATGTTTGGTTCCATTTCAGACAGTCTCAGTTGTCTTGCACACAGTGAGCTAAATAAAAAGTAGTAGTGATGTCTCAATAAAAAAATATTAGCATTATAATGGCAGCATAAGGCACTATCACCATTGATTCCAATGACAGTCAGCTGAGCAGTTGACCCAGGTAAGATGGCTGCCATATGGTCCCATTCCAGAATAGGAATTCTCTATGACAGCTCCCCTCTACTGTTTTATCTCTATGGCTCTGTGTCTTAGTATGCCTATGCAAAATCATGAATGTAAGCACCTCAATGCTGAAATCTAGTAATATAACATAATTTAACATTTTGGTTAACATTATACAGGGTTGCTGTTTCTTGACTTAATCCAGAGGTTAGGTGGTGTAGAAATGCAGGAAATTTGTTTTAAATTACTATTTTTTTTCTGGGGGAGGAGCCCCAGACCCCCCCCGCCAAAATGTGTCATACTTTTTAAACTATATTCTTCTTCTTGTAAAGCACTGTAACTCGGTTTTGGAAAGTGCTATATAAACAAACTATACTACATATGAATATGTTTATGTATTATTATGAATGAACTATGCACTGAATCGCTCCAGTCGTTTTCACTGGGTATTTCTGACTTCAGCCAACTGCTAGTTAATGACTTTTTACAACATGCCGCCAGCAGTATTCTTAACAGGGAAATATTGTTCTTATGACATTCATTCCAATAAAGCAGTTTGAATTGAACTGAACTAAATTGAAATGAATCAAATTGAATTGTTTTCTAATCACTTAAAGGAATAGTTCACCCAAAAATGAAAATCCTGTCATCATCTCCTCCCCCTCATGCCAGATGAAACTCAGGTGAAATGTGTTAGTCCATATAACACACAGGGAGGCTGCAGCACAGCTTGGTAGCAGCCTTCTCCAAAACAACTGAAGTCAATGGGGACCTGTTCTTTAGAGCTCCTATACACCATTATGTGTTGCAGATCAATCAGCTGTAGTTCAGATTTGCACTAAATGATGGTGTAAATATACTGTAGGTCTTTGTGGAACTCTGAAGAACTGGTCCCCACTGACTTCAGTTGTTTTGGAGAAGGCTGCTATGGAGTTGTGCTGCAGCCTCCCTGTGTGTTATATGGACAAACTTCACCTGTGTTTCACCTGGCATGAGGGGGAGGAGATGATGATGAGACACACACACACACACACACGCACACACACACACACACACACACACACACACATCCTCCCTCTCTCTCTTTATCACATATCTACCCTTCACCCTCTCCCTTTCCTTCTCATTATATTTAGCACTCTACTTCCTCTCTTTCTTTTTCTCTCTATATACATTTTTTCTCTTTGTCTCTATTTTCTTTGTCTCTCTGTCTCTCTTCTTTATATATTCTTTTTTTTTTGTCTGTGTCTCTTATCTCTCTCTTCTACTTTAATTGTTTTATTAGTCAGAAACAATATTACCAAAGCAGTTTACAGAATGTACAAAACCAACAGTTTATACATTCAAACTACACTGAGATGATTAAATATTTGGTTTGAAAACATGAACTATACTCTCTGTCTCTCTCTCCCTGTCTCTCTTTATAAGTGTGTGTGTGTGTGTGTGTGAGAGAGAGAGAGAGAGAGAGAGACCTACTTCTCTTCTGTAGTTTTTATATTGCTTTTTCTATCCTGTTTTTTTGCTTAGTTTTGTATATATGTATGAATTTTTAGTATGGTCTAGGTGGGAATTGAACCCCTAACCCTGACAGTGTTATGGTGCGTTCATGTGCCGGTGGAAAAGTCAGACATCCGGGACTTCCGAGTCGGCTGCTACACAGCGTTGCGTTCACGTGCGATATTGTCAGAAAATCAATCCTGGAAGACAAACAATAAATCAGCAGGGATGAAAGGAGGAACTTTTAAAAAGCGCTTCCTACAACGCTACCGGTTTCTTCGTGGGAACGAGGAGAGAAAGCACATCAGGTGTGTGAGCTGTATAAAACCTACAGTTCCTAACTAGAAAAAAAAAAAAAGTTTGTGTGCACGATACTCGGGTTCGAGAGGGAGGGGAATTAAGGGAGGGTGGGATTGTTATGTATTGGATGTGGATGTTTAGGCTATGTATTTATCTTTTCATCTGCTTTCAAATCCCGAATAAAAAACACAGTAAAAAAAAACACTGTTTTCTCACCGCTAACTGACACAAAACTTTATATTTCCGCCATGTTGAGAAGGTTAGAGGTTATCGTTACATCATAACTTAGAAAATAGGGTCGCAAAATTTTCTTCCCACTTCATAATCCCACTTTGAGCGGCAACAGACACACCATGAATTCCCAACAGAAGTGTAGATCGTGTGATAATGAATAGGAATTAAGTCGGTTATTAGGTGTAACACTATACTGAATGAATATTTGTGTCTTCTGATTGCTTTGTGTGGAGTTATAACTAGTTGATCATTTTGGGCTGTTAACATCATGATGTAGAAATGAAGCTAACACAACCTACGCTTCCTACACACATGAAAACTGACAAACTGACTAACCAGTTATTGTATCTTGTCTCCAGGCTTATCAAGCTTATTTTAGGATTTTTTTTTTAGTGAAATCATCTCACTGCTCTGGCAGATCATTTTACCGCTTTAAACAAATTTGACTTTTTTTTTCCAGGAGAATGTAACTTGTTTCAGGACATTTTCTTGGTAAAAGTGAAATTGTCTTGGAGAAAGTTTCTTGTTTCCAGATTTTCTTCATTGTTTTATGATGATTTCTTGACAGAAGACATATTGGCATACAAGATTATCTGCCAGTGCAGTGAGATAATTTGACTAAAAAGATCATGAAATACGGTTGATAGGTCTGGAAACAAGATAAAATCACTGGACAGCTTGTCATTTTTTGCACTTCCAGTTTCTTTGAGGACAAGGAGAGAAAGTGTATCAGGTGTGTAAACTGTATAACCGTTTTTCTTCTTATATTCGGACCAATACGATAATTTCCTTGGAAATCTCACATGAATGCCATTCAAAGTCAGATTATCAAGTCAGAAGACAATTTTTACATCCTATTTTCCAAGTTATGATGCAATGAGGCCTGTAACCTTCTCGACATGGCAGAAAAATAAGGTTTTGTAAAAAAAATAAGGGTTTTTTTTTTTTCCTGGAAATGCATCTGAAAAAGTGGAGTCGTCTTATATTCGGGGTCTAGACTTTTAAATGTCATTATACATTCACAACAGCAGATGGCGCCAGATCTGTAAAACGAGTCAAGCGAGCCTCCGTCTCTCACAACTAGCCTACAGTGCCAGGCGCCTGAAAGATGGAGAGACACAGTGACCGTCTGGAACAAAGTGGCTCAAAAGTAGGCCAAGTTAACCAACAACTGAGTTATGATGCCAATTTTAAGATCATGGTGATCAATGCAGCAGAGTCATCCAACAACTCTGGAGCAGCTAAGAAATATGGAGTCACAGAATGTAATGTTCGAACTTCTGTTTTATTGCAATCTAGCCTGTTTTTTTTTCTCTCTGTCAGATTTGTTTCAAGACTGTTCTACAATTAGACTTTTAATTAATGTTAGTTATTAAAATTTTGACAGGCTACATGGTTGTTTTTTCACTATGAGATGGATAGCTTAATTGGTATTAGAAATACCAATAGACTACAGTTTATTTTCATTTTTGTGGTATTTAAATACCATAAGTCCTTCATTTACAAATGTGATTACATTTTATTTAATTTAAATGTGACAGTTTCATCTAAAATATATTGAAAACATGATTTTATTTAAAAGACGTTAAAAACAACAGCCTACCTTGTTTTATTCAATGTGTTTTTATTATCATTATTTTCAAATAAAATGATTTTCTTTATAAAAAACAAGATTTGGTCTTCAAAAAGTCTTTTTCCAAAAGTGAGTCTTGAAAAAGGGGGGGGGGGGGGGGTCGTCTTATAATCAGGGTCGTCTTATATTCGGGTCAATACGTTAGTTTTTCCGATATATCCGACAGCATGTGAAGCCAGGCTTAGTGCCTCGCTCTACTCTCAGTCTCTAATCTTAGGAAGCTTCGTTCTCCATCTCTTTCAATATCCTCGTCGATCCCCTTAAAATCTCCTCCCTCCTCCATAAAACCTCCTGTTCCTCCTCTTCTCCTGCTCAAACTCCTGAATCTCCTCCATCTTCCACCCATGGCTCCTCAAATCCCCTCTCTCCTAAATCTCCTCAATCCCCTTACCTCCTATGCGGCATGATAATGACGACAATACAGTCACTCAGTGTCTATACAGAGAAGACAGCAACGACTCCTTTAGAATAATGAAGCTTATAATCCTTTAACAAACTACCAAGCAAACATGTTCATGTTGAGCAGAGGCACCCAGCTGAGTCTCCATGATGGAGGAACACTGTAGAACTGTGTGTTAGTTAATAAAGTGTAAATGTGTATCAAGCAGCTAGAAGCAGAGAGCAGCTGAGTCAGCTTGTTGTGGTGTGGCTGTAGATCCATTCAGTAACGTTCTCTGAACATAATGACATCTGTCCTTATGTTTTACACTTTATAGACTAAATGATTCATGGAAAAGATCATCCATAGATTCATCCATAATGAAAATAATCCTTAGTGGCAGCCCTACATATAAGTCATAGTACGGTCCATCATAGTGTCACGCTTCACAACACGACTCCACCACACCCCAGACCCCCAAAATAAAGACAGCCCACAGATTTTTATCACTTTTATTGATCGTTTCATCTGTGAATAAATATTTCCATGGCCTGCGACAGCCGGCTGCTGACGGACATGAGAGCCGAAGCGGCAGAAAGACACATGAAGAAGAAACAGAACGACACCAAACACAGAACGATCAAAACACTTCAGTCCCAGGCCGAACTAATGGATCGCCGAATATCGATTACAACAGCCGAGTGATCGATCCGCAGGCTGGGGTCAATTCATCTGATCAAAGTGGAGTCAAATCCCTACTGCTAGCTGTATCTCACAACCATTCGAACAACCGAGTGAAAACAGTCCTGTGAGGCAGATGAGACCGAATCCCACAAAGTCCTTCATTTATTTAGCTGCAGCAGAACTGACAGAGCGACATGTGCGCTCCGGGTGTTACGCCGCCTTCAGGTGCTGTGGGAAATATCGGCGACGAGTTGAGCGCACATGAACGATATAAACAAGAGGGTAAATATGAAAGTCTGGATTTTCTGTGATCCCTGGTTGCTGAGATGTGATGTTAATGGGCAGAGAGCGTGGAAACCTTGTCAGCAGCTGATGTAAAAGTGATGTGTGTTTGTATTATATTTGGAATTAAAATGTATGACTCCATATGTAAAATGACAGCTTCATTTTAAAGAGTCTAAAGAAGTTGGCTATATCTCTAATAATAACAATTTAATATTGCTTCAATGTTAATTTGATGTTAAATCAATGAGTGAATCTGAACAGAAACATTGATTTTTGGGTCAATCCCTTTTCAGTGTTGTACCAACATTATTTCAGGGTGCAAAACTGAAGCTGAATATTTCAGCATTGATACATTGTTAGTTTGCTCTCTGGGCTGCATCTGTTCTGAGTCACAGGTTTGAGACCACTGACACATGGACTGTGCAACTAAATACTGACAGGATGCTCCTGATAGTGTTGGACCGATATACCAGTTTCAGGACGATATCAAGCTTTTATTAAAAATCAGATATCGGCCGGTCGGTGTTGTCCGTCTCTGATATGATGGATATGATGCAGTTTGAATGAATGAATGATGATTATTATCCTGGGTTTCAGTGGAGAGTTTTAGTGTCCCATGATGGTCCAGATGCTGTTTCAGAGGCTTTCCCATCCTGAAAGAATAAAAGTGGAGGAAACACTGACTGGTTTGACCCAGAGGCTCAAAGTGCGGACAGCTCTCTGCACATTCTGATGTTCTGGGTTCAGAGTTTAGGCCTCCAACCTGTTCCTGATCCTTAATCCTGATCCTGCAGACTGAAACACAGAGAATAGTGATTATTATTATAAAATGAAATGAGACAAAACTGTATTGATCCTGTGGGAAATCAGTAAAAAGTAACAGGATACAGTAAAGAAACATGATATAGTAAGAATCTAGTAAAATGACGGTTATATAAAGAGAACAGGCAGAATAGAAATATATGGATGAAAGTATGAAAAAGTATTTATTCAAAAATAACAGCAGTGGAGCTTATTGAGACAAAGACAATCAATTAAAAATATTTACCTACCAGACAGAATAAATGTGTGCATTTGAATAATATACAGGGTTTATACAGAAGTTTTTATCTATTCTAAATTATCTCATATTTCTGACCCCCTCTGGAGGGTCAAACTGTGGCCCGGGGGCCAGTTTGGGCCCCACAGTCTTAGAGTCTGTTGTTGATGATTGACATGTTGAAATATCTTTCTGTAGCAACATTTGGTATTTTATTGTCATCTCATCATTCCAAGATATAAACTTCTATCTAGTTTTCTGTAATTGTTTGTCAGAATGAAAGTTTCTCCTAAATGAACATTGTTTGGTCTTCATCTTTTTCAACAAGCAGTTTCAACTGTGAGAGAGTGAAAGTCTCCTAACGGCCACTAGGGGGCAGATAGACTCTGACTCTGAGGGACAGGGAGGGACCAACACACACACACACACACACACACACACACACACACACACACACACACACACACACACACACACAGTTGGTCTGTTAGCCTCATCAGATTAAACATCGCAGGTCGCTGTGAAATGTAACTATAATTACAACTAATCTCATATCTGTTTGGAAACATTTCACCCCATTGAAAATCAATGGAGCAGCCAAACCAATACACACCACTAGAACTGCAGTGCATGTAATAATTCACATTGTTTAGATGGCAGGTTCAGTTAGACTAGAACAGATTCAGCCTCGTCAGTTTAGACCAAAACATGCTGTGGAAAGAAGCTTTAGATTTAATACAGGAACAGAGACATTGATATTTCCTGGATCAAACCAGGCCACACCTCTCTCTCTCTCCCTCTCTCTGTCTGTCTCTCTCTCTCTCTCTGCGTCTCTCTCTCTCTCTCTGCGTCTCTCTCTCTCTCTCTCTGTCTGTATCTCTCTGCGTGTGTGTCTCTCTGTCTCTCTCCCTCTCTCTCTTTCTCTCTCTGTCTCTCTCTCTCTCTCTCTGCCCGCCCCCTCCCTCTCGCTCACTCTCTTAGTTTCACTTTCACTTCTCGTCGTGTCGCAGATCATTTTCTCCACCAAAAGGTATTGTAAACATCAGTTTCCATGACAGTTTCAGTGTATTTTCCTTTCCTGACTCTATCAGCAGATCTTTTATGTGACTGTTACCGCCTGCCGTTAGCTTATTTAGACTAGAACAAGAGGAAATCTACAACTCAGCCGTTAAAGGTTTTTTCTGTGTGCAACCCGGATGTGTAGCTTCAAAACACAACTCAACGCTCTTCTAACGGTTTTCCAACATGTTAGTGTTAATGTGTTCGTGTTCAAATCTAAATCTACTAAAAGTAGAAGTAGTTAGTAATTAGTTGTGTTGCTTTCTGCCTGCAGGTTTGAGGGAAAAACCTTCAGTTCCCTTTGACTCTCACTAGCAGCCAGCGATGCTAACAGGAGGCTTTCTGACCATTTCTGAACAAAAACACCAGTTCAAATAAGGTTTATCACACTAGTTCAACATTAATGATGTTGTGGAAACTATCTTTTCATGTCTTATATTTACTTATTTAACCAGGCTGCTTTCACTGACTTGCTGCTTCAA
The DNA here is from genome assembly GCF_046629955.1 of Centroberyx affinis. NCBI lineage: Eukaryota > Metazoa > Chordata > Actinopteri > Beryciformes > Berycidae > Centroberyx > Centroberyx affinis. The sequence goes on along the minus strand of NW_027279023.1, from coordinate 406,853 downwards.
GGCAGACCGGGCCAAGGAAGACAAATATGGAAGATAAAACAATACAGACGTTAAAATACGAGAAATGTCACAGAAAATAAAGTGCAAAGTAAAACAATGTCATCAAAAGACAGTAAAAACTCAAACAGAAGAGTTGAACTTCCTGTCACGTGCTCCACCTCGGCAGGAAACGTTTCATTTTGTGTGACGTCAGACAGATTTTAGATCCACACTCTCATTCTCGCTCTGTCATTGAATTTTAAAGCGATATAAATTTCTCCTCCTCCATCATGACATCTGTGTGTGCTGGTCTGCTGTTTAGTTCACTGTAGATGATGTGGTTAATGTCTCCATCTAGTGGACACACAGTAGAACTCACCTGATCTGTGATTTCTGTGCCTCAGACCTGGTTTCTGGCCACAGGTTAGACCGGTTTAGTGTCAGACTGACGTTTCTAGACTTTGATAGTGAAGTTATGAGGAAGTGACAGCAGCCTCAGATCAAATGAACACAGACACCCAGAAGTGAGGAAGGAGAATAAGCAGCGTCTTCTCTGTCAGTGTTTCCTCTACAGATGAAGGCAGAACGTCTCTGGATGTGAATTCACCAGGCAAACATCTTCCAAGGTAACATTACTGTTTGATGAATACACCGGCTGACATTGTATGATGTGACTGTATAGTCGACTGTTGTAAGACAAGCTGCTAAAGTCTTTCAAATCACCTGCTGTTTGCAGATGGCGTTCATAGTGCCATAATATCCAACATTTGTTCTCTTTGTGGCCATAAAGAACATTTTGTTTTATTTGTGACTTTTAGTGGAAGCCTGATAAACTCTAGTTAGGTTGTAATCTCAATTCACTGCATTGGTGAAATATGCAGGAAGTGTCAGAACTAGTGTGAAAGCTCAGATACATGTTGTGTTTCTGTTGATACACTGTGTACAAAACACTACAACCTCCACAAAACTGAGGTTCACTCCCTTTCACACTAAAACCTTTTGAACCTTTAAAGTCTCAGTCGTCCCCAAGGCTGAAAAATCCTCCTGTCTGTATAAACCTGCTCAGTTCATCTGTTGGAGAGAGCAGGTCTTCCTGCTGTTTTCTACATTCATACATTCAGCTGATGGTTCAATACACAATACTGGGTTCACTGTTTCATATTGTCCTGATAAAATCTGAGTCAGTAAGTAAGTAATCTGAGTCTGATCTCAGTAAAATCTGTTGAATCCAACACTCAGTGTGTATTTGTCATTTTACAGTCAGGAATGATCCCAACAGCAGAAGTGATCTATCCTGTAATGAAACCTTGTTGTAATGAATCAGTCCAGCTAACAGCATGTCGGGTGTGTTTGTGTAAAGGTGTTGGCTCTACTATGAGTCAGTCTGAGGAGAGAGAGGAGGGGCTCCCTCCCTCTAAAACCACTCTGTCTGGGGAACATGACAGCCGGACCAAAGCTAAGAGGTAAGATGAGGATCTCTAACTGTCCATGACTGTTCTCCATCTCAGAGCTCAGCAGTGAAATCATTACAGCATCATTATTCAGAGTAAAAGCTCTGTCTCTGTTGTGTTGAAGCCCAGTCCAGCAGGAGAGACCAGACTCCCCTGAACCCAGCTGTGTGTCCATGAACAGCGACTGGTCTATGAAGAGAACTATACATTTTAAAGATAAACATTCTTCTGAAACACAGTAAGTCAACATAATGTCACTATATAATGTTAGCATTAACAAAGCATTATAAAGAACAAATCTGAAGAGGAGTAAGATATTAACAATAATATGTAACATTGCTCTTGTTTTTTAACCTTTTTCATGTAGAGAAAGTTTGTCAGCTACAATAGCAGCTGTTGAGGAAGAGGAGAACGTTTCTCATTCACTCTCCTCTCACAGATTTTCTATCTGGTTCTGGGATTTGAACTGGAGTCAAAATCCTGCTTGACTTCAGGTTCAAACTGCCCTTCTTTTGTCAATCCTGTTTCTATCAGGATCCAGCAGGAGAGACCAGATTCCCCTGAACCCAGCTGTGTGTCCATGAAGAGCGACCGGTCTATTGATCGCCTTATTGAGTTCAAAGATGGACAGCACTCTGCTGAGCAAAGGTAAGAATTTAAAACAGATGAGTTTGTTGTTATCCATCTCTCCTGAGAAGAGGAATCAAGTCATGAGATATAGAATTGGTCCGGCCCTTCATACTCTGTTGATTTAGTTTCCTCTTTCAAAACATTATTTATTTATTATTTATATATTTTGACAGTAAGGTTTGGGGCAAAAGGAAATGCCTCTAATGGTTTTGATGTTGTGGAGCTCAGAGTTTAGGTTGGACAGTCTGTCTGCTGTAGGATCTCACCTTCACCGCTCCTGCAAAGAGACGCTTGAAGTCTCACGACTAGATGAACGACACATTTCATGTGCTGCTGGAGTTGAGAGTTTTTTCAGGAAAGCTTCATGAAATGAACGAATGTCTTGAAGAATGACTTGAAGATATACTTAGTGCTACGACCTGCTTTGGGAAAGACACTCCAGAGAAACATTTACAGTGGAGTGTGTGTGTGTGTGTGTGTGTGTGGGTGTGTGTGTGTGTGTGTGTGCATGGGTTCCTAACTTTGTGTAAATATGCAAAATCCGAACAGGGTGGGGGGTTAAGGTTAATTAATTAATTTTGAATATCATAATTATTTTTTTCTCTAACACTCTCCTTTTGCTTTGGCATCCTACCTGTTGCTCTGCTGTGCTGACACTGCTAACAGCAGCCTATCATCTTCAATAATCTGTTGAAAACATCTCACTTTACTAGACAGCTTTCCAAATGTTAAACACAGTTTCAGAGAGAAAGACCGAGACCTTCGGCACACAGAACACGACACGGAACGTTAGCCGACCTAAGCTTACTGTCAAAAAAACAACAGCTGTTAGCTAGCTAGATAAATGAAGGTCACAATGTGCATGTGCAATGTTAGCTGTTATTTCATGGTTCAAGCAATTCTGCTGCTGTCACTCCATTCACGACTGCATCGTCCCATCGTCTGTGGTACGCAGTGCAGACAAAGCGCAGGTTGGAATATACCACTTGGGTTGGAAAGGGGGTGCAGCAATCCAAATGCAACTATGCTATCTAACTGCAGACAGAGCAGATATTTCACTTAGATTGAGAGATTGAAGATTAAATATTCGATTTTTTTTACAAGGGGTGAAAAGTAGAGGGGCCCTCCTAATTTCCAAGTGGAGGGGCATCTGCCTAACTTGCCTAATGGTGTAGGCGTGTGTGTGTGTGTGTGTGTGTTGATATCTGGAGACCTAATACTTAATGTTTTCTCCACAGAGTCCACCAGGGGAGGTCAGAGGTTCCCAGCGGTCAGTCTGCCCAGGAGCATCAAACAGACCTGGACTCCATATTTATGGTGTGTAAATGTACAACAACACATTTTACTTCAGCTACAAAGAAAATGCAAAACAACCATTCTGGTCATTATAGTCTCCATGCTGCACTCTGTAGACCAGTGGGCTTTCAAACCCTGCAAGATGGATTTGATGTTGTGTTCCATGATTTTAATATGAAACTTTAATCTATGCAATATTCTGTTCCAGCTGCTTGAGGAGAACATTGTCACTTTTGTGAAGAACGAGCTGAAAAGGTTCCACAGGGTTCTGAGTCCAGATTACCCAGAATGCTCAGAGAGGCAGAGGGAGGATGAGGAGGTGGTGGACGGTGAGGAGGAAGAGCAGAGGAGGAGCAGCAGAGAGGCTTTTCTGCAGATCACACTGCACTTCCTGAGGAGAATGAAGCAGGAGGAGCTGGCTGACTCTCTGCAGAGCAGTAAGAGGCTTTTAACAGGTTTAACATGATGGAAAGAGGAAATGGTGGAAAATGAGAGATGTTTACATTTCCAAACTCTGCTGTAAATATGCTGAACACATCTGCATCAGATCTGTACAATTCTTCTGGGCTGCACACAGTCAGAACATGTTTGTCCGCTACTGATGAGCTGAATAGATATCATGGAGTGGAAAAACATATACATCCACACTGAAATCCATTAATTGATTTCGTTTTTTGTTTGTTCATTCAGAAACTCCTACTGCGTGTCAACATCAACTCAAATCCAGTCTGAAGCAGAAGTTTCAGTGTGTGTTTGAGGGGATTGCTAAAGCAGGAAACCCAACACTTCTGAAGCAGATCTACACAGAGCTTTACATCACAGAGGGAGGGAGTGGAGAGGTCAATGATGAACATGAGGTCAGACTGATTGAAGCAGCATCCAGAAACCAGAGACCAGAAACACCAATCAAATGTGAAGACATCTTTAAACCCTCACCTGGAAGAGACAAACCAACCAGAACACTGATGACAAAGGGAGTGGCTGGCATTGGGAAAACAGTCTTAACACAGAAGTTCACTCTGGACTGGGCTGAAGACAAAGCCAACCAGGATATACAGTTCACATTTCCATTCACTTTCCGAGAGCTGAATCTGCTGAAAGGGAAAAAGTACAGCTTGGTGGAACTTCTTCATCACTTCTTTACTGAGACCAAAGAAGCAGGAATCTGCAGGTTTGACAAGTTCCAGGTTGTGTTCATCTTTGACGGTCTGGATGAGTGTCGACTTCCTCTGGACTTCAAGAACAACGAGATCCTGACTGATGTTACAGAGTCGACCTCAGTGGATGTGCTGCTGACAAACCTCATCAAGGGGAAACTGCTTCCCTCTGCTCGCCTCTGGATAACCACACGACCTGCAGCAGCCAATCAGATCCCTCCTGAGTGTGTTGACATGGTGACAGAGGTGAGAGGCTTCACTGACCCACAGAAGGAGGAGTACTTCAGGAAGAGATTCAGAGATAAGGAGCAGTCCAGCAGAATCATCTCCCACATCAAAACTTCACGAAGCCTCCACATCATGTGCCACATCCCAGTCTTCTGCTGGATCACTGCTACAGTTCTGGACCATATGTTGAAAACCAGTGAGAGAGGAGACCTGCCCAAGACCCTGACTGAGATGTACATCCACTTCCTGGTGGTTCAGTCCAAACAGGGGAACGTCAAGTATCATGAGAGAGCTGAGACAGATCCACAGTGGAATACAGAGAGCAGGAAGATGATTCTCTCTCTAGGAAAACTGGCTTTTGAGCAGCTGGAGAAAGGCAACCTGATCTTCTATGAAGCCGACCTGACAGAGTGTGGCATTGATATCAGAGCAGCCTCAGTGTACTCAGGAGTGTTCACACAGATCTTTAAAGAGGAGTGTGGGCTGTACCAGGACAAGGTGTTCTGCTTTGTCCATCTGAGCATTCAGGAGTTTCTGGCTGCTGTCTACATGTTCCACTGTTACACAAACAGGGAAGAGAAGGTACTGAAGACATTCCTGGGAGAAGATAGAAGAGATAGAAAAGAAGGTAGATCTGAAGAGAGTAAACAATCCCTGGATGACTTCCTGAAGACAGCCATGTTCAAATCCCTGAAGAGTAAAAATGGCCACCTGGACCTCTTTGTCCGCTTCCTTCATGGCCTCTCACTGGAGTCCAGCCAGAGACTCTTAGGAGGCCTGCTGGGTCAGACAGAGAGCAGACCAGAAAGCATCCAGAGAGCCATCAGCAACCTGAAGGAGATGAACACTGATGATACCTCTCCTGACAGAAGCATCAACATCTTCCACTGTTTGATGGAGATGAACGACCAGTCAGTACATCAGGAGATCCAACAGTTCCTGAAGTCAGACACCAGATCAGAGAAGAAACTCACTGAGATCCACTGCTCAGCTCTGGCCTACATGCTGCAGATGTCAGAGGAGGTTCTGGATGTGTTGGACCTGGAGGCCTACAACACATCAGTGGAGGGACGACAGAGACTGATCCCAGCTGTGAGGAACTGCAGGAAGGCTCGGTTAGTCCTGATGTGAATACCAACAGTATAGAACAGTGTAGAGCGACCTTCATACCTGACACCATCAGAATTACAATAAAGATCTATAGTTCCTCAAACATACACACTATTAACTGTTGTTCTACATAGCAGTGGTACACAGTGTTGGGCGTAACACGTTACAAAGTAATGTGTCACTGTAATCACATTACTTTTTCCTGTAACAGAGTAAAGTCATTACTGTTCCAGGTTCAGTTTCACATCCCAGTTACTGATCTAACAGATCGGTTGTTCCTTGAGTTTCATTCTTTAGTCTAGTTCAACTCTTTATTGGTGTAATATCTATGAAAGATTCCCCTCGTCTTCTCCTGCCTTCAGCTCATGTCAGAAATATCAGAATTACAGAGAGCGACATGAACGAGCCGACAAAGTGGGAAATACGACTGGGAAAGTTGGAATTTAATGCTGTAGGCTGAAAACCTTAAAAGTAACTAAACCCCAACCAAATCTGTGGTGAAGCCGGACTCTAATGGCTTTTTTTTTTAAAACACTTTTTTACAGAAATGCTTTCATATAATTGCATTTATGTATTATTTTCTGTTTGGTTTCTGACTGTATTATACATTAACCACTTTTGGGAAATTTCAAATTCTATAATACAAATTATTGTCATTATTATTATTATTATTATTAGTAGTAGTAGTAGTAGTAGTAGTAGCAGTATGCTGTATAAGTTTTGATTGGTATGCTAGTCTCAGTTATGCTTTGATAATCTCTCATTTTACATTAAATCTGTAAACAGACTTTCTGGCTGTGAACTCTCAGAGACCTCAGCTCTGAAGTCCTGGTCTCAGCTCTGAAGTCCTGGTCTCAGTTCTGAAGTCCAACTCCTCCTTTATTCTTTATTCAGATTGAGGGGCTGCAGGTTGTCAGAGACTCACTATGAAGTCCTGGTCTCAGCTCTGAAGTCCAACCCCTCCCATCTGACAGAGCTGGACCTGAGTAACACCAACCTGCAGGATTCAGGACTGAAGATGCTCTCTGCTGGACTGGAGAGTCCACACTGCAGACTGGAGACTCTCAGGTAAAATCACTTTACAGTTTTTCTCAGTTGATTCGACACATTTCTCCAAACTAAGGTCCGTTCTCTCAAAACAGGATTCCTGAATCTGCAAAGGTCGCCCTGCAGGTTTTACATGAGGATTTGAGTTTTATTGATCCAGTTTCATATACACAGCAGTGAAGCTCAGTGACTGAGAGAAGATCATCCATGCTCTGATATCTTGTCATTAGATTACTGCACCTCTCTCTGTTCCTCTCAGCCATAATTCACTGTCACATCTCCAGCTGCTTCAGAATAGAGCAGCTAGATTTTAACCAGTGGGAAGGTGACATCATCATCTGCCCAGTTTTAACATCTGTCCTCTGGTTACCAGTTAGATAGAGAATTCATATTAAAATGTCACTGAACACATTTAAAGCAGGCTAGTTTTGTTCCTGAATTACACTGTGGAGCTCTTAGTTCCCTGTGAGCTGAGAGCCAGCTGAGATCTTCAGGTCCTCCTGACTTTCCCTCAGTCCAGACTCAACACTGAAGGTGCTTTCACTTTAGTCCTCAGGGCTTCCAGACTGTGGAAAGCCTTCCTGAGGGACTGAGGCTGCAGGTTCACTATCATCTTTAAAACTCTTTGTAAAACACACTTTTATTGACTTGCTTTTGTGTCATTTTGTGTAATCTTTTTGTCTCTCCTCACTTCTTCATCTTGTTTCTCATGTTTGTATTTGATATTATTATTTAAATCCACTTGTTTTTAAAGTGTTTCCTAATTTCTATACTCTTTATTTTCTTTTTTATGGCTTGTTGTGCAGTGTAACAAAGCATGTGCCATTTGGTGGATTTATTTATCCAATCACCTTACAGCACCATGTGTGAATACATTGTTAGCATGGGCGGCCCAGTGGGAATCAAACCAGTTTCCCTGTCAGTGTTAGTGCTCCAGTCAGCTCAGTATACAGCACCATGCAAACACACTGGGACCTGCTTTAGACCAGGGCCTCATCAATACAGTCTGTCAGTAGAAATAATACAATAATGACATTCAATATAACAGAGTAACATTTCCACATGTCTTCTTGTCCTTCAGGTTGAGTGTGTGTCAGCTGTCAGAGAGAAGCTGTGAAGCTCTGGCCTCAGGTCTCAGCTCCCAGTCCTCTAGTCTGAGAGAGCTGGACCTGAGTAACAACGACCTGCAGGATTCAGGACTGAAGCTGCTCTCTGCTGGACTGGAGAGTCCACACTGCAGACTGGAGACTCTCAGGTCAGGATCACTGTTACTGTTCAACAGACCATTTACATTCTGCTTTACATGCACATGTCAGAGAAAATACCTGAACTGTCATTTTCCTGCTGATGTGATTTTTGAAAGCAGCTGAGAAACCAACATTCAGCTCTACTTTCTCTCCTCTGAGAGAATATTTCATTATTTCTCTCCTCACTGCCTCTGTTGGTGAAACCTGAAGTAAAGGACTTGTCAGATTCTGTCAAACTGAGTCCAGAACTGATATGAAGACACAAACCTGATCCTGGGGTCAGCTGTTAATATTGGAGACAGTTTTTGTATTATAATAACTGATTTCAGAGCAGTTTATTAATGAGAAAATCCAACATGTAACTGTTTTTAAACAAAGAGTTTCCACTGAGAGCTACAATCTGTTTTTCAGAAAACCTGTTCAAAAGCTGCAAAAGCTCAAAATAAACAATAAATAACAAACTATTAGTTCTGGGTGATGAAGCTGAAAATGTTATTACAATAAAAATGTTCATATCAGGCGATGTTGAGTTTTATCACAATAAGTAAAATCACTATTTCTGTCGAGTTTAAAGGGTTAATTTAGCTCTTGAATAAAAGTTGAATAGATCAGTCAACTTTCATTTAAAACACTTCTTTACTGCCAGAATAAAACTAAAATAAGGATTATAATCATAATGATAGTGATAATAATAATGATAAAAAGTGTGAATGAAATGGGGTCTTATTTTCAACACTATAACCTCATATAATATTTAAATAAGAATAATGAAACAAAGCAGTGAAGCCGTTGTTCTTCCAGTTTGACCTGAACGCAGCAGAAAACCAGCAGCCAGTGAAGTAAACAAGGAAGTGTGTGAGCAACCTAAAAAATATCAAATGGACGATTATAAGTGAAACATCATAAGTGTTCAGTGGCAGCTGTTTAAAGACGTTTCACTGCAGAGTGTTTCTGTGTTTTAATCACTTTTGGCTCCAGCTGCCGGAGAGTGTGTTTGCTGTGTGTGTGTGTTGGACAGCAGCGCTCCTGTTTAAAGCAATACTCCACTTAGTTTTAACATGGGGGTTATTCAGCACCTGACCGCCATGAAGACCAGAATATAAACTACTGACCAGGACCAGATGCAGCTGGACCAGTTTGTAGAGTTTGAATGAGGAGAAAACCTCCTGAAAACTGACATTGAACTCGTTGGTGAACAGATTCAACAACAGATCCTGCTGGAAGACAATAAAGCAGCAACTGGTCCGCAGTTACATTGCATTTCTGTTCTTGGTTCACACTAAAATTAGTATTTAAAAATAAAGTAGATCCGGTCTCCCAAACAGGAGTTATCTCTCCTACATGGTATCCCTCCGCTGTGTTCTCTTCTGTCAGTAAAGATGCTGTTTGGTTCTAAATAGCAGTACATGTAATCGTAGTACGGCCGCTGCGCTCAGACTGTTGGGTGCGGTATCCAGTTATTAGATCATATAAGTTGAAAAGAATGTGCAGATCATGTACTTCCTGTAATAATATGGTGAAAACCAACAGGTTTATCAATCAACATACCGCTAAGGAATACACGATAAAATCACTCATCACATGCAACACTACCAATGTTATATATCTTTTCTTTTGTAAATGCAATAAATACTATGTGGGTCAAAGCTCACGGAAGCTTAACGTCAGACTTCAGGAACATAGCAGTAGCATCAGGAGAGGAGACATCACATCCCCAGCTGCCAGACACTTTTTAAATAAAGGACACAGATTGGAGGACTTCAGATGTACAGGCATTGAGAAAGTAAGGTTGAATGGCAGAGGGGGGAACAAGGAAAATGCCTTATTGAAAAGGGAATGTTTCTGGATACATACCTTAAATGCATTGCATCCTAATGGGTTAAAGGAGGAATGCAATCTGACGGTGTTTTTATAAATGAATGACTCTTGAGGTCGGGCTCCAGTGTGAATATAGTAGCCGAATGTTTAAACTTAGAGACTGTCGGTATGTCTGATTTATGAACGGCTGACCACCTGATGTCTTCAGACATCCCATCGTTTTTTGACATATACAGTATATATATTGTTTTCTGATATTTTGTATAATCTTAAAGGGCGACATGGACGACATGTTTTTTGTACACGTTTAACAATGTAAATAACACCAATGCCCCCTGGTGGCGACATCAGGAACCACATGTTGGAGTTTAGTTTAACACCAGGGACTTACAGAGCAAGACCTTCACATAATGATTCTTGTTATGGGGATTAGATCCTTCATGTCAAAATGGTAGAGGTGTTTTGAAAGTGGTGTCTGCATGTATGAAATACTTTGAAGCCTCTTATTTTGTTGATCCAATGTTGTACCAAGATCATGTTGAGATGATGACATCACCTGTGTCTTTCCACACACCTGTGACAATGAAGTTTCCCTACATATAGAGGAAAAAGATGAGTTACTATCAGACACTGATGAAAGCCGGAGGGCCGAAAACGTTCTGTTATGAAATAAAATAAGTGCTTAACAAAGTAACTTTCCATCGTGTGCGACCCCATCCTTTCAACTAAATAGTCGGACCAAACGTCAATTAAAAATCACAGCAGCAGGATCTGCTGTTGAATCTGTTCACCAACGTGTTCAATGGCAGTTTCCATTCAAATGAATGGGAAGTAAAGATCTGAACGACAAACTGGTCCAGCTGCATCTGGTCTTGGTCAGTAGATTATATTCTGCTTTTCAAATCAATCTTCATGACTAAAACTAGGAAAACAAGGTCCAGGTTGAAAAGAACCAGAATTATGTTTTAAGAGAGAAACTCTGCTGTGATCAATATTACTGAAAATTATCAAGCTGCTTTTATTTTGAAATCCAGGAAAATGTAATCAATATTGTTTAATCACCACATCAGCACTACAAACTATACATCACTGAAGAAAATGTAACAATATGTTGCTGTGTGTGTGTGTGTGTGTGTCTCTCTGTGTGTGTGTGTGTGTGTGTATGTGTGTGTGTGTGTGTGTGTGTGTCTCTCTCTTTGTGTGTGTGTCTCTGTGTGTCTCTGTGTGTGTGCGTGTGTCTCTCTCTGTGTGTGTGTCAGCTCAGTATACAGCACCATGCAAACACACTGGGACCTGCTATAGACCAGGGCCTCATCAATACAGTCTGTCAGTAGAAATAATACAATAATGACATTCAATATAACAGAGTAACATTTCCACATGTCTTCTTGTCCTTCAGGCTGAGTGTGTGTCAGCTGTCAGAGAGAAGCTGTGAAGCTCTGGCCTCAGGTCTCAGCTCCCAGTCCTCTAGTCTGAGAGAGCTGGACCTGAGTAACAACGACCTGCAGGATTCAGGACTGAAGCTGCTCTCTGCTGGACTGGAGAGTCCACACTGCAGACTGGAGACTCTCAGGTCAGGATCACTGTTACTGTTCAACAGACCATTTACATTCTGCTTTACATGCACATTAATGTCAGAGAAAATACCTGAACTGTCATTTTCCTGCTGATGTGGTTTTTGAAAGCAGCTGAGAAACCAACATTCAGCTCTACTTTCTCTCCTCTGAGAGAATATTTCATTATTTCTCTCCTCACTGCCTCTGTTGGTGAAACCTGAAGTAAAGGACTTGTCAGATTCTGTCAAACTGAGTCCAGAACTGAAATTAAAACACAAACCTGATCCTGGGGTCAGCTGTTAATATTGGAGACAGTTTTTGTGTTATTATAACTGATTTCAGAGCAGTTTATTAATGAGAAAATCCAACATGTAACTGTTTTTAAACAAAGAGTTTCCACTGAGAGCTACGATCTGTTTTTCAGAAAACCTGTTCAAAAGCTGCAAAAGCTCAAAATAAACAAGAAATAACAAACTATTAGTGCTGGGTGATGAAGCTGAAAACGTTATTACAATAAAAATGTTCATATCAGGAGATGTTGAGTTTTATCACAATATGTAAAATCACTATTTCTGTCGAGTTTAAAGGGTTAATTTTGCTCCTGAATAAAAGTTGAATAGATCAGTCAACTTTCATTTAAAACACTTCTTTACTGCCAGAAAAAAACTAAAATAAGTCTCAGTCTTATTTTCAACACTATAACCTCATATAATATTTAAATAAGAATAATGAAACAAAGCAGTGAAGCCGTTCTTCTTCCAGTTTGACCTGAACGCAGCAGAAAACCAGCAGCCAGTGAAGTAAACAAGGAAGTGTGTGAGCAGCCTAAAAAATATCAAATGGAGGATTATAAGTGAAACATCATAAGTGTTCAGTGGCAGCTGTTTAAAGACGTTTCACTGCAGAGTGTTTCTGTGTTTTAATCACTTTTGGCTCCAGCTGCCGGAGAGTGTGTTTGCTGTGTGTGTGTGTTGGACAGCAGCGCTCCTGTTTAAAGCAATACTCCACTTAGTTTTAACATGGGGGTTATTCAGCACCTGACCGCCATGAAGACCAGAATATAAACTACTGACCAGGACCAGATGCAGCTGGACCAGTTTGTAGAGTTTGAATGAGGAGAAAACCTCCTGAAAACTGACATTGAACTCGTTGGTGAACAGATTCAACAACAGATCCTGCTGGAAGACAATAAAGCAGCAACTGGTCCGCAGTTACATTGCATTTCTGTTCTTGGTTCACACTAAAATGAGTATTTAAAAATAAAGTAGATCCGGTCTCCCCAACAGGAGCTGTCTCTCCTACATGGTATCCCTCCGCTGTGTTCTCTTCTGTCAGTAAAGATGCTGTTTGGTTCTAAATAGCAGTACATGTAATCGTAGTACGGCCGCTGGGCTCAGACTGTTGGGTGCGGTATCCAGTTATTAGATCATATAAGTTGAAAAGAATGTGCAGATCATGTACTTCCTGTAATAATATGGTGAAAACCAACAGGTTTATCAATCAACATACCGCTAAGGAATACACGATAAAATCACTCATCACATGCAACACTACCAATGTTATATATCTTTTCTTTTGTAAATGCAATAAATACTATGTGGGTCAAAGCTCACGGAAGCTTAACGTCAGACTTCAGGAACATAGCAGTAGCATCAGGAGAGGAGACATCACATCCCCAGCTGCCAGACACTTTTTAAATAAAGGACACAGATTGGAGGACTTCAGATGTACAGGCATTGAGAAAGTAAGGTTGAATGGCAGAGGGGGGAACAAGGAAAATGCCTTATTGAAAAGGGAATGTTTCTGGATACATACCTTAAATGCATTGCATCCTAATGGGTTAAAGGAGGAATGCAATCTGACGGTGTTTTTATGAATGAACGACTCTTGAGGTCGGGCTCCGGTGTGAATATAGTAGCCGAATGTTTAAACTTAGAGACTGTTGGTATGTCTGATTTATGAACGGCTGACCACCTGATGTCTTCAGACATCCCATCGTTTTTTGACATATACAGTATATATATTGTTTTCTGATATTTTGTATAATCTTAAAGGGCGACATGGACGACATGTTTTTTGTACACGTTTAACAATGTAAATAACACCAATGCCCCCTGGTGGCGACATCAGGAACCACATGTTGGAGTTTAGTTTAACACCAGGGACTTACAAAGCAAGACCTTCACATAATGATTCTTGTTATGGGGATTAGATCCTTCATGTCAAAATGGTAGAGGTGTTTTGAAAGTGGTGTCTGCATGTATGAAATACTTTGAAGCCTCTTATTTTGTTGATTCAATGTTGTACCAAGATCATGTTGAGATGATGACATCACCTGTGTCTTTCCACACACCTGTGACAATGAAGTTTCCCTACATATAGAGGAAAAAGATGAGTTACTATCAGACACTGATGAAAGCCGGAGGGCCGAAAACGTTCTGTTATGAAATAAAATAAGTGCTTAACAAAGTAACTTTCCATCGTGTGCGACCCCATCCTTTCAACTAAATAGTCGGACCAAACGTCAATTAAAAATCACAGCAGCAGGATCTGCTGTTGAATCTGTTCACCAACGTGTTCAATGGCAGTTTCCATTCAAATGAATGGGAAGTAAAGATCTGAACGACAAACTGGTCCAGCTGCATCTGGTCTTGGTCAGTAGATTATATTCTGCTTTTCAAATCAATCTTCATGACTAAAACTAGGAAAACAAGGTCCAGGTTGAAAAGAACCAGAATTATGTTTTAAGAGAGAAACTCTGCTGTGATCAATATTACTGAAAATTATCAAGCTGCTTTTATTTTGAAATCCAGGAAAATGTAATCAATATTGTTTAATCACCACATCAGCACTACAAACTATACATCACTGAAGAAAATGTAACAATATGTTGCTGTGTGTGTGTGTGTGTGTGTCTCTCTGTGTGTGTGTGTGTGTGTGTATGTGTGTGTGTGTGTGTGTGTCTCTCTCTTTGTGTGTGTGTCTCTGTGTGTCTCTGTGTGTGTGCGTGTGTCTCTCTCTGTGTGTGTGTCTCTCTCTCTCTCTGTGTGTGTGTCTCTCTCTGTGTGTGTCTCTCTGTGTGTTTGTCTCTCTCTGTGTGTGTGTCTCTCTGTGTGTGTGTGTGTCTCTCTCTCTTTGTGTGTGTCTCTCTCTCTGTGTGTGTGTCTCTCTCTCTGTGTGTCTGTGTGTGTGTGTGTGTCTCGTGTGTGTGTGTGTGTGTGTGTGTGTGTGTGTGTGTCTCTCTCTGTTTGTGTCTCTCTCTGTGTGTGTGTCTCTCTCTGTTTGTCTCTGTGTGTGTGTGTTTGTGTGTGTCTCTCTCTCTCTCTCTGCGTGTGTGTATGTGTGTCTTTCTCTCTGTGTGTCTCACTCTCTCTCTCTTTGTGTGTGTATGTGTCTCTCTCTCTCTGTGTCTCTCTCTGTGTGTGTGTGTGTGTGTGTGTGTGTGTGTGTGTGTGTGTGTGTGTGCAGGCTGTCAGGCTGTCTGCTCACAGAGGAAGGCTGTGCTTCTCTGGCCTCAGCTCTGAGCTCCAACCCCTCCCATCTGAGAGAGCTGGACCTGAGCTACAATCATCCAGGAGCCTCAGGAGTGAAGCTGCTCTCTGCTGGACCGGAGGATCCACACCGGAGACCGGACTCTCTCAGGTACGGAGAGGCCACGTCCGCTAGAAGGCTGAGAGTCACACACATTTTCTCTGTCAGACCGGCTGCGTCCGCACCGCGGCTAAATACAGCCGTCGCTCCTCATCGGAGCTTCGTCCCGTTCGGTTCACACACGGTTCGGTTATTAAGGAGAGCGAAGCTTTCTACGACCGAACTCGCTACCCGAAACGTTCGGGTGTCGATACCGAATCCGAGAGCGGATCCGGTCGGTCCGAGTAGCGTGAACCGGAACCGGAACCGGACCGGACGGCCGCTCGTTACGTTACGTAACTTTATCGTCGTTAATTTGAAAGAGACGGAGGGAAGAGTTGAGACGTTCTCACATTTTCTATCAGTCTGTTTCCTCAACACTGCAGCTGCTCCACCAGTTCTGTGTCTTGAGGCCAAATGTTGCGTCTCTTTAAAGTATCAAGTTCATGAGGTGGAAGAAGAGAAAACCACGCCGCTGTCGGTGGAGGTTTATTCAAATCTGATGGACAAACTGACGCCTCTGGTTACTGGTGTTACTGGTGTCCAGTAGACTGAAAACACAGGCGACGGGAGCCGCCATATTGGTCTGCGGTAAACGTTTCTATGGTTACAGACATTATTGACAGGAGTGGAGTGACTCCTGTTACCGTACAGACTCGGTTTGGTGGTTTTACTCCGCTCTGCTCCAGTCTGTACCAACATATGAACATTCACTCTGATTCATAAATTCAGTGTGAACGGAGCTGCTGAGAAGCTGAGGAATATTGTTTAATGTTGAATGGAGGATATGAGTGACGGCGTCTGGAAAATCACTCATATGGAAGGTTATGAAGGTTATTTGTTCATTATCAAAGAGATTATGCTGTCTGACTTTATTCCCCCCCCCCCCAGGTTGGACCATGATGCAGTGCGGTGGTTGAAACCAGGTCTGAGGAAGTGTAAGTGTGTATTTAGTTTGATTGATGAAAACAAAGCAGCACATTCAGTTTCTATTTAAATAGAAAGCTCATGTGTGACATCTATTCATTCAAATCCTACTCTGAAGAAAGATGGCTGACAAAATGTGTCATCATGAAACTGAAGAAATGAACAGTCAATCTGTTAATAAATCAACCGATAATAAACACAACAGGTGTATTAGATGAGAAGCTGCTGCTGTATTGAGTCTTGTTCTCTCATCAGATGCCTGTGAACTCACACTGGACCCAAACACAGCACACAGAAACCTCTTCCTGTCTGAAGACAACAGAAAGGTGACGAAGGTGGAAGAGGAGCAGCCATATCCTGATCACCCAGAGAGATTTGACTTCTGGGAACAGCTGCTGTGTAGAAATGGTCTGACTGGTCGCTGTTACTGGGAGGTCGAGTGGGAAGGAGATGTTCATATAGGAGTGACTTACAGAGGAATCAGTAGGAGAGGAGAGGGTGATGACTGCAGGCTTGGAGGGAATGAAAAGTCCTGGAGTCTGAGCTGCTCTGGTAACAGTTACTCTGCCTGGCACAATAACAGAAGAACAGTCATACCTTCCCTCTCCTCCTCTGACTCTAACAGAGTAGCAGTGTATCTGGACTGGCCTGCTGGCTCTCTGTCCTTCTACAAAGTTTCCTCTGACACACTGATCCACATCCACAGCTTCCACGCCACATTCACTGAACCACTCTATCCTGGGTTCTGGATCTGGTCTGTGTCTGGGTCTGGGTCTGGTTCCTCAGTGTCTCTTGTCAGATAGAGGAGGGAGAGAGAAACACTCACACTGCTGACCAAAGACAGCTGCTGAGATGATGGTTCACTCTGTACAGGATCACACACACACACACACACACACACACACACACACACACACACACACACACACACACACACAGACACGCGCGCACACACACACACACACACAGACACACACACACACAGACACACACACACATACACACACACACAGACACACACACACACAGACACACACACAGACACACACACACACACACACACAGACACACACACACACACAGACACACACACACATACACACACACACACACACTCACACGCGCGCGCACACACACAGACACACACGCGCGCGCACAGACACAGACACACACACACATGCGCGCACACACACACACACACAAACACACGCGCACACACACACAGACACACACACACATGCGCGCACACACACACACTGACACACACACACACGCACACACACACACTCACGCGCGCGCACACACACAGACACACACACACTGACACACACACACACACACACACACACACACACAGACACGCGCGCGCACACACAGACACACACACACACACACACTTTACTAAATAGAGTGTATTGTGTGTGTTGGGTAACTGAACTGGGTTTTAACAACAAGAACATGGACATTTTATTGTGAAAATGAAATGAATGAGAAATGAAACCAGACAGAATCAAGTTATGGTTGTTCATCTTAGAGTCTGTTGTTGATGATTGACAGGTTGAAATATCTTTCTGTAGCAACATTTGGTATTTTATTGTCATCTCATCATTCCAAGATATAAACTTCTATCTAGTTTTCTGTAATTGTTTGTCAGAATGAAAGTTTCTCCTAAATGAACATTGTTTGGTCTTCATCTTTTCCAACAAGCAGTTTCAACTGTGAGAGAGTGAAAGTCTCCTAACGGCCACTAGGGGGCAGATAGACTCTGACTCTGAGGGACAGGGAGGGACCAACACACACACACACACACACACACACACACACACACACACACACACAGTTATCATCAGCAGTTTATAACTCTGATATAAATAATGTGATGGATGAAGCTTCTCAGCTGCTTCTAGCTCAGTGAGATCAGCAGCTGCTTGTCATGTGACAGGTTGCTGACCTCTGACCTCTGACCCCTCTGGTGACATGTGGACATGTACACAGACTAAACACACAGACAAAAGGGCAAACAAAGAGTAAATTACAAATTGATTAATTGACGGGAGATAGTGACGTCTGACGTCGTCATGGCAACACGTGACGCCACAAAGTGCCGTCCCGTTCCTCCTGAACCGTTTGGAGCCTCATGACTTCTCACACTCAGGCTCTACAGCTGAACACACAGGTGACTCAGTTCAGTCTGTGAGGCTCAGGGTCAGTCTGTAGGGGGACACTGGGGCTGCGGTCCAATAGTCAAAAAAATACGTCCTGACTCCTGTTCCTAACCACTTCTCCTTGACCTCTTTGGAAAAGGTCATGAGGTCAAGGAAAGACGTGAAGGAGAATTCATAAGGACTTAGGAAAAGACAACCGCAGTTCCCAAGATGGACGACTAAAAGCATCTTAGACTCTTCACCCCGTGTGTTCTTACCGTGTTTCATGCAGGCTGTAGAAACGTGGACGACCCGGTGAAAAATATCGCTTCATCACCAAGGTTGGAATTGAAATAAAAAGGAATATAGGCTACCAGTCACTAAAGTGAAAGGAAATGGTTTTCACATTGAGAATGGTTGCTCACGCTCAGCCTCCTGTCCACTCATATTTATCCACATGAATCCCAATTTGTTTGATTGTATGAAAATAATTGTTAAATTCATGCAAGATAGGCATAACATGTTAGGCCTACAAATCTACTACTGTACATATCATCATTCTTAAGTTTCAAACATGTTGAATTAAAAACATCATCTGGCTAAAAACGTCTCATATCCCTTTTTCTTGAAAGACAGACTTCTGTGTTCTGGTTAATATGCTGATTATGATCTGATTATAAGCCTATGCATATAATAGCTTAAGAACCACCACACAACTCAGTAAACACCTTGAAATATTGACTTTATTGTGCTTTGAATTTGTTCTGGCTGATACAGGCCTTTATTACAGTAAGGCAAGGGTTTCAGCATCTGTGCAAAAATGAATGAATGATATTCCTAAAGGCTGCAATACAACAACGCTCAGAATGAAGAAATAACTAATGCAAACTGAGCAGAGGTTACGCTACAACGTTAACTTCTGTCAAGTCAAACTGGAGTTTTCTGGAACATATTGGAACCTAGAAAAAAAAACAACTTCTAGAAATTAAAAGAGATATATGTGTATAAATAAATAAATAAAGTAATGGCAGGAATTCACTGACAAACGGAATAATCTGAAAGCAAACCGGATGGAACGTCTGCCCGGCGTGAGCGCTGCCCGGAGCAATTAAAAGCACCACGCAGCGTCACAGTCCATGGCGCACGCAGGCAGGAGTGAGAGTGAGTTACTATGGTTACGGGGACGCTCTGTGCACAGAGATATAACACAAGTGTAAGTATAACACAAGTGTTTTCTATAGTATTTGTATAGTACTTGTATAGTACTCAGTACTGAGCCGATTTTGTTTGAATTAATTGCAGGCTGTTTCTGCCAAGACGCTCCTTAATGATGGAAGTGACACATGGTGACGTGTGGTGGCAGACAGAGAGGACATTCATTTGCATATCTGTATAGGCTACTGTGGATGTTAAGTTGATTCAAGTGTAGAGATGTTTGTTTTTACTGTAGTAGTCTACTTGTTTACATGATGGCATCTACAGAAATTATTTCTTTATGGATTGTAATAAAGTAAAATAAAAAACTTATGTCCATTATTACCTGCTTAAATTGGCTTAGAGCTGTCACACTAACCACTTCATGGCATTACATTTGTCTTTTATTGTATATTTTATCTGGGTGTATTGTTAGGTGTGTTTCAGTGTTGGTGATATTTAATTGCTGCCAACATCTGTCTGTTGCTACAACCACAGATCATTTGGGGGTTTTACATTAAAAAATAAGCAGATTTTCATATTTACTCTTAATACAACTACTCAGTACCAAAGAAATCTGAGAATTATAAAGTCTTCTTGAAAAAAGGATTCATAGTTTCTGTAAAGTAAATGCACCATTAAAATACTTCCAGAAGATAATCTTTATGATTTAAAACATAATTACTTAACATAGTTTCGCTATTTTTTTTATCTACAAACTACAAAAAATGCTCATGTTTGGTTCCATTTCAGACAGTCTCAGTTGTCTTGCACACAGTGAGCTAAATAAAAAGTAGTAGTGATGTCTCAATAAAAAAATATTAGCATTATAATGGCAGCATAAGGCACTATCACCATTGATTCCAATGACAGTCAGCTGAGCAGTTGACCCAGGTAAGATGGCTGCCATATGGTCCCATTCCAGAATAGGAATTCTCTATGACAGCTCCCCTCTACTGTTTTATCTCTATGGCTCTGTGTCTTAGTATGCCTATGCAAAATCATGAATGTAATCACCTCAATGCTGAAATCTAGTAATATAACATAATTTAACATTTTGGTTGACATTATACAGGGTTGCTGTTTCTTGACTTAATCCAGAGGTTAGGTGGTGTAGAAATGCAGGAAATTTGTTTTAAATTACTATTTTTTTTCTGGGGGAGGAGCCCCAGACCCCCCCCCCCCCCCCCCCGCCAAAATGTATCATACTTTTTAAACAATATTCTTCTTCTTGTAAAGCACTGTAACTCGGTTTTGGAAAGTGCTATATAAACAAACTATACTACATATGAATATGTTTATGTATTATTATGAATGAACTATGCACTGAATCGCTCCAGTCGTTTTCACTGGGTATTTCTGACTTCAGCCAACTGCTAGTTAATGACTTTTTACAACATGCCGCCAGCAGTATTCTTAACAGGGAAATATTGTTCTTATGACATTCATTCCAATAAAGCAGTTTGAATTGAACTGAACTAAATTGAAATGAATCAAATTGAATTGTTTTCTAATCACTTAAAGGAATAGTTCACCCAAAAATGAAAATCCTGTCATCATCTCCTCCCCCTCATGCCAGATGAAACTCAGGTGAAATGTGTTAGTCCATATAACACACAGGGAGGCTGCAGCACAGCTTGGTAGCAGCCTTCTCCAAAACAACTGAAGTCAATGGGGACCTGTTCTTTAGAGCTCCTATACACCATTATGTGTTGCAGATCAATCGGCTGTAGTTCAGATTTGCACTAAATGATGGTGTAAATATACTGTAGGTCTTTCTGGAACTCTGAAGAACTGGTCCCCACTGACTTCAGTTGTTTTGGAGAAGGCTGCTATGGAGTTGTGCTGCAGCCTCCCTGTGTGTTATATGGACAAACTTCACCTGTGTTTCACCTGGCATGAGGGGGAGGAGATGATGATGAGACACACACACACACACACACACACACACACACACACACACACACACACACACACACATCCTCCCTCTCTCTCTTTATCACATATCTACCCTTCACCCTCTCCCTTTCCTTCTCATTATATTTAACACTCTACTTCCTCTCTTTCTTTTTCTCTCTATATAAATTTTTTCTCTTTGTCTCTATTTTCTTTGTCTCTCTGTCTCTCTTCTTTATATATTCTTTTTTTGTCTGTCTCTCTTATCTCTCTCTTCTAATTTAATTGTTTTATTAGTCAGAAACAATATTACCAAAGCAGTTTACAGAATGTACAAAACCAACAGTTTATACATTCAAACTACACTGAGATGATTAAATATTTGGTTTGAAAACATGAACTATACTCTCTGTCTCTCTCTCCCTGTCTCTCTTTATATGTGTGTGTGTGTGTGTGTGTGTGTGTGAGAGAGAGAGAGAGAGAGACCTACTTCTCTTCTGTAGTTTTTATATTGCTTTTTCTATCCTGTTTTTTGCTTAGTTTTGTATATATGTATGAATTTTTAGTATGGTCTAGGTGGGAATTGAACCCCTAACCCTGACAGTGTTATGGTGCGTTCATGTGCCGGTGGAAAAGTCAGACATCCGGGACTTCCGAGTCGGCTGCTACACAGCGTTGCGTTCACGTGCGATATTGTCAGAAAATCAATCCTGGAAGACAAACAATAAATCAGCAGGGATGAAAGGAGGAACTTTTAAAAAGCGCTTCCTACAACGCTACCGGTTTCTTCGTGGGAACGAGGAGAGAAAGCACATCAGGTGTGTGAGCTGTATAAAACCTACAGTTCCTAACTAGAAAAAAAAAAAAAGGTTTTGTGTGCACGATACTCGGGTTCGAGAGGGAGGGGAATTAAGGGAGGGTGGGATTGTTATGTATTGGATGTGGATGTTTAGGCTATGTATTTATCTTTTCATCTGCTTTCAAATCCCGAATAAAAAACACAGTAAAAAAAACACTGTTTTCTTACCGCTAACTGACACAAAACTTTATATTTCCGCCATGTTGAGAAGGTTAGAGGTTATCGTTACATCATAACTTAGAAAATAGGGTCGCAAAATTTTCTTCCCACTTCATAATCCCACTTTGAGCGGCAACAGACACACCATGAATTCCCAACAGAAGTGTAGATCGTGTGATAATGAATAGGAATTAAGTCGGTTATTAGGTGTAACACTATACTGAATGAATATTTGTGTCTTCTGATTGCTTTGTGTGGAGTTATAACTAGTTGATCATTTTGGGCTGTTAACATCATGATGTAGAAATGAAGCTAACACAACCTGCGCTTCCTACACACATGAAAACTGACAAACTGACTAACCAGTTATTGTATCTTGTCTCCAGGCTTATCAAGCTTATTTTAGGATTTTTTTTTTAGTGAAATCATCTCACTGCTCTGGCAGATCATTTTACCGCTTTCAACAAATATGGCTTTTTTTTCCAGGAGAATGTAACTTGTTTCAGGACATTTTCTTGGTAAAAGTGAAATTGTCTTGGAGAAAGTTTCTTGTTTCCAGATTTTCTTCATTGTTTTATGATGATTTCTTGACAGAAGACATATTGGCATACAAGATTATCTGCCAGTGCAGTGAGATAATTTGACTAAAAAGATCATGAAATACGGTTGATAGGTCTGGAAACAAGATAAAATCACTGGACAGCTTGTCATTTTTTGCACTTCCAGTTTCTTCGAGGACAAGGAGAGAAAGTGTATCAGGTGTGTAAACTGTATAACCGTTTTTCTTCTTATATTCGGACCAATACGATAATTTCCTTGGAAATCTCACATGAATGCCATTCAAAGTCAGATTATCAAGTCAGAAGACAATTTTTACATCCTATTTTCCAAGTTATGATGCAATGAGGCCTATAACCTTCTCGACATGGCAGAAAAATAAGGTTTTGTAAAAAAAATAAGGGTTTTTTTTTTTTACTGGAAATGCATCTGAAAAAGTGGAGTCGTCTTATATTCGGGGTCTAGACTTTTAAATGTCATTATACATTCACAACAGCAGATGGCGCCAGATCTGTAAAACGAGTCAAGCGAGCCTCCGTCTCTCACAACTAGCCTACAGTGCCAGGCACCTGAAAGATGGAGAGACACAGTGACCGTCTGGAACAAAGTGGCTCAAAAGTAGGCCAAGTTAACCAACAACTGAGTTATGATGCCAATTTTAAGATCATGGTGATCAATGCAGCAGAGTCATCCAACAACTCTGGAGCAGCTAAGAAATATGGAGTCACAGAATGTAATGTTCGAACTTCTGTTTTATTGCAATCTAGCCTGTTTTTTTTCTCTCTGTCAGATTTGTTTCAAGACTGTTCTACAATTAGACTTTTAATTAATGTTAGTTATTAAAATTTTGACAGGCTACATGGTTGTTTTTTCACTATGAGATGGATAGCCTAATTGGTATTAGAAATACCAATAGACTACAGTTTATTCTCATTTTTGTGGTATTTAAATACCATAAGGCGTTCATTTACAAATGTGATTACATTTTATTTAATTTAAATGTGACAATTTCATCTAAAAGATATTGAAAACATGATTTTATTTAAAAGACGTTAAAAACAACAGCCTACCTTGTTTTATTCAATGTGTTTTTATTATCATTATTTTCAAATAAAATGATTTTCTTTATAAAAATCAAGATTTGGTCTTCAAAAAGTCTTTTTCCAAAAGTGAGTCTTGAAAAGGGGGGGGGGGGGGGGTCGTCTTATAATCAGGGTCGTCTTATATTCGGGTCAATACGTTAGTTTTTCCGATATATCCGACAGCATGTGAAGCCAGGCTTAGTGCCTCGCTCTACTCTCAGTCTCTAATCTTAGGAAGCTTCGTTCTCCATCTCTTTCAATATCCTCGTCGATCCCCTTAAAATCTCCTCCCTCCTCCCTAAAACCTCCTGTTCCTCCTCTTCTCCTGCTCAAACTCCTGAATCTCCTCCATCTTCCACCCATGGCTCCTCAAATCCCCTCTCTCCTAAATCTCCTCAATCCCCTTACCTCCTATGCGGCATGATAATGACGACAATACAGTCACTCAGTGTCTATACAGAGAAGACAGCAACGACTCCTTTAGAATAATGAAGCTTATAATCCTTTAACAAACTACCAAGCAAACATGTTCATGTTGAGCAGAGGCACCCAGCTGAGTCTCCATGATGGAGGAACACTGTAGAACTGTGTGTTAGTTAATAAAGTGTAAATGTGTATCAAGCAGCTAGAAGCAGAGAGCAGCTGAGTCAGCTTGTTGTGGTGTGGCTGTAGATCCATTCAGTAACGTTCTGTGAACATAATGACATCTGTCCTTATGTTTTACACTTTATAGACTAAATGATTCATGGAAAAGATCATCCATAGATTCATCCATAATGAAAATAATCCTTAGTCGCAGCCCTACATATAAGTCATAGTACGGTCCATCATAGTGTCACGCTTCACAACACGACTCCACCACACCCCAGACCCCCAAAATAAAGACAGCCCACAGATTTGTATCACTTTTATTGATCGTTTCATCTGTGAATAAATATTTCCATGGCCTGCGACAGCCGGCTGCTGACGGACATGAGAGCCGAAGCGGCAGAAAGACACATGAAGAAGAAACAGAACGACAGCAAACACAGAACGATCAAAACATTTCAGTCCCAGGCCGAACTAATGGATCGCCGAATATCGATTACAACAGCCAAGTGATCGATCCGCAGGCTGGGGTCAATTCATCTGATCAAAGTCGAGTCAAATCCCTACTGCCAGCTGTATCTCACAACCAGTGGTGGAAAGTAACTAAGTACATTTACTCAAGTACTGTACTCTTTTTTTTAGTACAATTTTGAGGTACTTGTACTTTACTTGAGTATTTCCATTTGATGCTACTTTATACTTCCACTCCACTACATTTCAGAGGGAAATATTGTACTTTTTAATCCGCTACATTAATTTAACAGCTTTAGTTACTAGTTACTTTGCAGAATTAGATTATTTAATAAATTATGATATATTTGTATAGGTTAAGCTACCCAGCAGTATATAAAGTAATTAATTAGCTCCACCTTTACCAGCTGCCACATTAAAGTGATAAACACATTAATGCATCAATAATTATAGTCCAATAACATGATATATATGATTCTGAAATGGGCCATTCTGCATAATGACTACTTTTACTTTTGCTACTTTAAGTATATTTTGATGCTAATTGTCACGGGGATATCCCGTGCCCTATAGAAAGTAAGGTGCAAACACACACACAACGCTGCATAGCCACTTCTAACTACATCTTGCTGGCATAGAGGTGTCTGTGTTGCTGTGATATTGTTGCGTTTGCTCTCTCTCTCTCTCACTCTCTCTCTCTGTTTGTGATGTCGGAGGTCACCAATATAGCGTTAATACATAGCGACCCAGCTGTAGTGTAACTCGTTTACATAAAACATTGCAATGTAAAAATGAAAAGACAAGAGACATATAGTCTTTGTAATTAAAGGAGTATTTATTTATGTACTTTTTTACAAGGGAATTGTTTGTCACCTGTTTCTGTGCTGCACTGGACGATCCTCTCTTTTAGACCCGGAAAACCCGAGACGGAGCGTTCCACTTCCTTTTCTAGTGGGGGGTTTCCGGGGGATCGGACCAAGTGTGGTAAAGTGGCAGGGGTGTTTAATGGTGTTTCTTGAAATGTTATTTAAATGTGTTTGGAGTTGTTCAATTGTTGTTGGAAATGTCTAATGACCTTTATTATTATTGTTTATAATATGGTGTGATAATTTGAACCAGGGGAATATGGCTAGGAGATAGTTGATTATCAGTTATAATTGATGTCTCTTGGTTGGAGCCAGCTACTATATAAAGGTGGAGGCTGGAGCTCCTTTGGAAGAGCATAGCAGACCTTGGTGAGGCAGGTCAGGACACTGTCAGCTGCGGAGGGCCCTTATCTAAAGGGGCATTGCCTTATAGTGCAGTTAGCGTATAAGTATATCTATTTTTTGCCTTGTATATTTTTCTTCTTGTTTATTTTTGCAAGTTGTGTTTTTCCTTTTTTCTGCATTTTGGCCAAATTTGTCTGCACTGTAAATAAGCTGCATGGGACCGCACTGCTGTAAATAAAACACCTGGACTGAATGAACAGAACCATCTCTTTTGTGCCTCAACCAATCGGCCAACCTTACACTAATACTTTTGTACTTTGACTTAAGTAAGATTTTGAATGTAGGAACTTTTACTTGTAACAAAGTATTTTTACACTGTGGTACTGCTACTTTTACTTAAGTCAAAGATCTGAATACTTCTTCCACTGCTGCTCACAACCATTCGACTGCTAATTATGTCTTCATATATTACAATTTTCCATGTGATTTCTACAAGTGTTCACACTGCTGACAACAACAACATGGAGACACTAAAGAGGAAGACAGCTGGGGTTTGAACCAGCAACCTGTCACATGACAAGCAGCTGCTGATCTCACTGAGCTACAAGCAGCTGTGCAGCTTCATCCATCACATTATTTATATCACAGTTCAAACTGCTGATGATGAAGGTGAAGCTCTGCCTCTCTGAGCATCGACCTCACTGCTTGGACTTTACATTCATCGGCTCATAACTGTTCACATTTCTGAAGACGAAAACACAGAAAGCCTTGAGGTCTGAACCCACGACCCGCTGCATCTCCTCCTCCTGTTTCTCTCTCCATGCTACACGTCTCCTCCTCCTGTTTCTCTCTCCATGCTACATGTCTCCTCCTCCTGTTTCTCTCTCCATGCTACACGTCTCCTCCTCCTGTTTCTCTCTCCATGCTACACGTCTCCTCCTCCTGTTTCTCTCTCCATGCTACATGTCTCCTCCTCTTGCTGTGTGTTCAGGTCGGACTCCTCGTGTGGAGCAGCAGGAGTTTTTCTGTGGGACCGAACGACCGAGTGAAAACAGTCCTGTGAGGCAGATGAGACCGAATCCCACAAAGTCCTTCATTTATTTAGCTGCAGCAGAACTGACAGAGCGACATGTGCGCTCCGGGTGTTACGCCGCCTTCAGGTGCTGTGGGAAATATCGGCGACGAGTTAAACAAGAGGGTAAATATGAAAGTCTGGATTTTCTGTGATCCCTGGTTGCTGAGATGTGATGTTAATGGGCAGAGAGCATGGAAACCAGCAGCTGATGTAAAAGTGATGTGTGTTTGTATTATATTTGGAATTAAAATGTATGACTCCATATGTAAAATGACAGCTTCATTTTAAAGAGTCTAAAGAAGTTGGCTATATCTCTAATAATAACAATTTAATATTGCTTCAATGTTAATTTGATGTTAAATCAATGAGTGAATCTGAACAGAAACATTGATTTTTGGGTCAATCCCTTTTCAGTGTTGTACCAACATTATTTCAGGGTGCAAAACTGAAGCTGAATATTTCAGCATTGATACATTGTTAGTTTGCTCTCTGGGCTGCATCTGTTCTGAGTCACAGGTTTGAGACCACTGACACATGGACTGTGCAACTAAATACTGACAGGATGCTCCTGATAGTGTTGGACCGATATACCAGTTTCAGGACGATATCGAGCTTTTATTAAAAATCAGATATCGGCCGGTCGGTGTTGTCCGTCTCTGATATGATGGATATGATGCAGTTTGAATGAATGAATGATGATTATTATCCTGGGTTTCAGTGGAGAGTTTTAGTGTCCCATGATGGTCCAGATGCTGTTTCAGAGGCTTTCCCATCCTGAAAGAATAAAAGTGGAGGAAACACTGACTGGTTTGACCCAGAGGCTCAAAGTGCGGACAGCTCTCTGCACATTCTGATGTTCTGGGTTCAGAGTTTAGGCCTCCAACCTGTTCCTGATCCTTAATCCTGATCCTGCAGACTGAAACACAGAGAATAGTGATTATTATTATAAAATGAAATGAGACAAAACTGTATTGATCCTGTGGGAAATCAGTAAAAAGTAACAGGATACAGTAAAGAAACATATGATATAGTAAGAATCTAGTAAAATGACGGTTATATAAAGAGAACAGGCAGAATAGAAATATATGGATGAAAGTATGAAAAAGTATTTATTCAAAAATAACAGCAGTGGAGCTTATTGAGACAAAGACAATCAATTAAAAATATTTACCTACCAGACAGAATAAATGTGTGCATTTGAATAATATACCTTTGTGTTTATATAGAAGTTTTTATCTATTCTAAATTATCTCATATTTCTGACCCCCTCTGGAGGGTCAAACTGTGGCCCGGGGGCCAGTTTGGGCCCCACAGTCTTAGAGTCTGTTGTTGATGATTGACATGTTGAAATATCTTTCTGTAGCAACATTTGGTATTTTATTGTCATCTCATCATTCCAAGATATAAACTTCTATCTAGTTTTCTGTAATTGTTTGTCAGAATGAAAGTTTCTCCTAAATGAACATTGTTTGGTCTTCATCTTTTTCAACAAGCAGTTTCAACTGTGAGAGAGTGAAAGTCTCCTAACGGCCACTAGGGGGCAGATAGACTCTGACTCTGAGGGACAGGGAGGGACCAACACACACACACACACACACACACACACACACACACTCTCACACACACACACACACACACACACACACACACACACACACACACACACACACAGTTGGTCTGTTAGCCTCATCAGATTAAACATCGCAGGTCGCTGTGAAATGGAACTATAATTACAACTAATCTCATATCTGTTTGGAAACATTTCACCCCATTGAAAATCAATGGAGCAGCCAAACCAATACACACCACTAGAACTGCAGTGCATGTAATAATTCACATTGTTTAGATGGCAGGTTCAGTTAGACTAGAACAGATTCAGCCTCGTCAGTTTAGACCAAAACATGCTGTGGAAAGAAGCTTTAGATTTAATACAGGAACAGAGACATTGATATTTCCTGGATCAAACCAGGCCACACCTCTCTCTCTCTCCCTCTCTCTGTCTGTCTCTCTCTCTCTCTCTGCGTCTCTCTCTCTCTCTCTCTGTCTGTATCTCTCTGCGTGTGTGTCTCTCTGTCTCTCTCCCTCTCTCTCTTTCTCTCTCTGTCTCTCTCTGTCTCTCTCTGCCCGCCCCCTCCCTCTCGCTCACTCTCTTAGTTTCACTTTCACTTCTCGTCGTGTCGCAGATAATTTTCTCCACCAAAAGGTATTGTAAACATCAGTTTCCATGACAGTTTCAGTGTATTTTCCTTTCCTGACTCTATCAGCAGATCTTTTATGTGACTGTTACCGCCTGCCGTTAGCTTATTTAGACTAGAACAAGAGGAAATCTACAACTCAGCCGTTAAAGGTTTTTTCTGTGTGCAAACCGGATGTGTAGCTTCAAAACACAACTCAACGCTCTTCTAACGGTTTTCCAACATGTTAGTGTTAGTGTGTTCGTGTTCAAATAAAAGTAGAAGTAGTTAGTAATTAGTTGTGTTGCTTTCTGCCTGCAGGTTTGAGGGAAAAACCTTCAGTTCCCTTTGACTCTCACTAGCAGCCAGCGATGCTAACAGGAGGCTTTCTGACCATTTCTTAACAAAAACACCAGTTCAAATAAGGTTTATCACACTAGTTCAACATTAATGATGTTGTGGAAACTATCTTTTCATGTCTTATATTTACTTATTTAACCAGGCTGCTTTCACTGACTTGCTGCTTCAAGGCAGACCGGGCCAAGGAAGACAAATATGAAAGATAAAACAATACAGACGTTAAAATACGAGAAATGTCACAGAAAATAAAGTGCAAAGTAAAACAATGTCATCAAAAGACAGTAAAAACTCAAACAGAAGAGTTGAACTTCCTGTCACGTGCTCCACCTCGGCAGGAAACGTTTCATTTTGTGTGACGTCAGACAGATTTTAGATCCACACTCTCATTCTCGCTCTGTCATTGAATTTTAAAGCGATATAAATTTCTCCTCCTCCATCATGACATCTGTGTGTGCTGGTCTGCTGTTTAGTTCACTGTAGATGATGTGGTTAA
This sequence comes from Centroberyx affinis, assembly GCF_046629955.1. Taxonomy (NCBI): domain Eukaryota; kingdom Metazoa; phylum Chordata; class Actinopteri; order Beryciformes; family Berycidae; genus Centroberyx; species Centroberyx affinis. The sequence goes on along the minus strand of NW_027279023.1, from coordinate 376,513 downwards.
TGTCTCCATCTGGTGGACACACAGTAGAACTGCATCACCTGATCTGTGATTTCTGTGCCTCAGACCTGGTTTCTGGCCTCAGGTTAGACCGGTTTAGTGTCAGACTGATGTTTCTAGACTTTGATAGTGAAGTTATGAGGAAGTGACAGCAGCCTCAGATCAAATGAACACAGACACCCAGAAGTGAGGAAGGAGAATAAGCAGCGTCTTCTCTGTCAGTGTTTCCTCTACAGATGAAGGCAGAACGTCTCTGGATGTGAATTCACCAGGCAAACATCTTCCAAGGTAACATTACTGTTTGATGAATACACCGGCTGACATTGTATGATGTGACTGTATAGTCGACTGTTGTAAGACAAGCTGCTAAAGTCTTTCAAATCACCTGCTGTTTGCAGATGGCGTTCATAGTGCCGTAATATCCAACATCTGTTCTCTTTGTGGCCATAAAGAACATTTGTTTTATTTGTGACTTTTAGTGGAAGCCTGATAAACTCTAGTTAGGTTGTAATCTCAACTCACTGCATTGGTGAAATATGCAGGAAGTGTCAGAACTAGTGTGAAAGCTCAGATACATGTTGTGTCTCTGTTGATACACTGTGTACAAAACACTACAACCTCCACAAAACTGAGGTTCACTCCCTTTCACACTAAAACCTTTTGAACCTTTAAAGTCTCAGTCGTCCCCAAGGCTGAAAAATCCTCCTGTCTGTATAAACCTGCTCAGTTCATCTGTTGGAGAGAGCAGGTCTTCCTGCTGTTTTCTACATTCATACATTCAGCTGATGGTTCAATACACAATACTGGGTTCACTGTTTCATATTGTCCTGATAAAATCTGAGTCAGTAAGTAAGTAATCTGAGTCTGATCTCAGTAAAATCTGTTGAATCCAACACTCAGTGTGTATTTATCATTTTACAGTCAGGAATGATCCCAACAGCAGAAGTGATCTATCCTGTAATGAAACCTTGTTGTAATGAATCAGTCCAGCTAACAGCATGTCGGGTGTGTTTGTGTAAAGGTGTTGGCTCTACTATGAGTCAGTCTGAGGAGAGAGAGGAGGGGCTCCCTCCCTCTGAAACCACTCTGTCTGGGGAACATGACAGCCGGACCAAAGCTAAGAGGTAAGATGAGGATCTCTAACTGTCCATGACTGTTCTCCATCTCAGAGCTCAGCAGTGAAATCATTACAGCATCATTATTCAGAGTAAAAGCTCTGTCTCTGTTGTGTTGAAGCCCAGTCCAGCAGGAGAGACCAGACTCCCCTGAACCCAGCTGTGTGTCCATGAAGAGCGACCGGTCTATGAAGAGAACTATACATTTTAAAGATAAACATTCTTCTGAAACAACGTAAGTCAACATAATGTCACTATATAATGTTAGCATTAACAAAACATTATAAAGAACAAATCCCCTCTGAAGAGGAGTAAGATATTAACAATAATATGTAACATTGCTCTTGTTTTTAACCTTTTTCATGTAGAGAAAGTTTGTCAGCTACAATAGCAGCTGTTGGGGAAGAGGAGAACGTTTCTCATTCACTCTCCTCTCACAGATTTTCTATCTGGTTCTGGGATTTGAACTGGAGTCAAAATCCTGCTTCACTTCAGGTTCAAACTGCCCTTCTTTTGTCAATCCTGTTTCTATCAGGATCCAGCAGGAGAGACCAGACTCCCCTGAACCCAGCTGTGTGTCCATGAAGAGTGATCAGTCTATTGGTCGCTTTATTGAGTTCAAAGATGGACAGCACTCTGCTGAGCAAAGGTAAGAATTTAAAACAGATGAGTTTGTTGTTATCCATCTCTCCTGAGAAGAGGAATCAAGTCATGAGATATAGAATTGGTCCGGCCCTTCATACTCTGTTGATTTAGTTTCCTCTTTCAAAACATTATTTATTTATTATTTATATATTTTGACAGTAAGGTTCGGGACAAAAGGAAATGCCTCTAATGGTTTTGATGTTGTGGAGCTCAGAGTTTAGGTTGGACAGTCTGTCTGCTGTAGGATCTCACCTTCACCGCTCCTGCAAAGAGACGCTTGAAGTCTCACGACTAGATGAACGACACATTTCATGTGCTGCTGGAGTTGAGAGTTTTTTCAGGAAAGCTTCATGAAATGAACGAATGTCTTGAAGAATGACTTGAAGATATACTTAGTGCTACGACCTGCTTTGGGAAAGACACTCCAGAGAAACATTTACAGTGGAGTTCACCTTGTGTTTCTGCCAGGATTCATCATGACAGAACACAACACCTTTAACAACCTGAGTGTGTGTGTGTGTGTGTGTGTGTGTGTGTGTGTGTGTGTGTGTGTGTGTGTGTGTGTGTGTGTGTGTGTGCGTGTGTGTGCATGGGTGCCTAACTTTGTGTAAATGTGCAAAATCCGAACAGGGTGGGGGGTTTGTGTTAGGGTTAGTTAATTCATTTTGAATATCATAGTTCTTTTTTTCTCTAACACTCTCCTTTTGCTTTGGCATCCTACCTGTTGCTCTGCTGTGCTGACACTGCTAACAGCAGCCTATCATCTTCAATAATCTGTTGAAAACATCTCACTTTACTAGACAGCTTTCCAAATGATATACACAGTTTCAGAGAGAAAGACCGAGACCTTCGGCACACAGAACACGACAAGCTTACTCTGAAAAAAACAACAGCTGTTAGCTAGCTAGATAAATGAAGGTCACAATGTGCATGTGCAATGTTAGCTGTTATTTCATGGTTCAAACAATTCTGCTGCTGTCACTCCATTCACGACTGCATCGTCCCATCGTCTGTGGTACGCAGTGCAGACAAAGCGCAGGTTGGAATATACCACTTGGGTTGGAAAGGGGGTGCAGCAATCCAAATGCAACTATGCTATCTAACTGCAGACAGAGCAGATATTTCACTTAGATTGAGAGATTGAAGATTAAATATTAGATTTTTACAAAATTTTGACTTTTAAAAGGGGTTAAAAGTAGAGGGGCCCTCCTAATTTCCAAGTGGAGGGGCGTCTGCCTAACTTGCCTAATGGTGTAGGCGCCAGTGTGTGTGTGTGTGTGTGTGTGTGTGTGTTATCTGGAGACCTAATACTTAATGTTTTCTCCACAGAGTCCACAAGGAGAGGTCAGAGGTTCCCAGCGGTCAGTCTGCCCAGGAGCATCAAACAGACCTGGACTCCATATTTATGGTGTGTAAATGTACAACAACACATTTTACTTCAGCTACAAAGAAAATGCAAAACAGCCATTCTGGTCATTATAGTCTCCATGCTGCACTCTGTAGACCAGTGGGCTTTCAAACCCTGCAAGATGGATTTGATGTTGTGTTCCATGATTTTAATATGAAACTTTAATCTATGCAATATTCTGTTCCAGCTTCTTGAGGAGAACATTGTCACTTTTGTGAAGAACGAGCTGAAAAGGTTCCACAGGGTTCTGAGTCCAGATTACCCAGAATGCTCAGAGAGGCAGAGGGAGGATGAGGAGGTGGTGGACGGTGAGGAGGAAGAGCAGAGGAGGAGCAGCAGAGAGGCTTTTCTGCAGATCACACTGCACTTCCTGAGGAGAATGAAGCAGGAGGAGCTGGCTGACTCTCTGCAGAGCAGTAAGAGGCTTTTAACAGGTTTAACATGATGGAAAGAGGAAATGGTGGAAAATGAGAGATGTTTACATTTCCAAACTCTGCTGTAAATATGCTGAACACATCTGCATCATATCTGTACAATTATTTTGGGCTGCACACAGTCAGAACATGTTTGTCCTCTACTGATGAGCTGAATAGATATCATGGAGTGGAAAAATATATACATCCACACTGAAATCCATTAATTGATTTCGTTTTTTGTTTGTTCATTCAGAAACTCCTACTGCGTGTCAACATCAACTCAAATCCAGTCTGAAGCAGAAGTTTCAGTGTGTGTTTGAGGGGATTGCTAAAGCAGGAAACCCAACACTTCTGAAGCAGATCTACACCGAGCTTTACATCACAGAGGGAGGGAGTGGAGAGGTCAATGATGAACATGAGGTCAGACTGATTGAAACAGCATCCAGGAAACCAGCGAGACCAGAAACAACAATCAAATGTGAAGACATCTTTAAACCCTTACCTGGAAGAGACAAACCAACCAGAACATTGATGACAAAGGGAGTGGCTGGCATTGGGAAAACAGTCTTAACACAGAAGTTCACTCTGGACTGGGCTGAAGACAAAGCCAACCAGGATATACAGTTCACATTTCCATTCACTTTCAGAGAGCTGAATCTGCTGAAAGGGAAAAAGTACAGCTTGGTGGAACTTCTTCATCGCTTCTTTATTGAGACCAAAGAAGCAGGAATCTGCAGGTTTGACAAGTTCCAGGTTGTGTTCATCTTTGACGGTCTGGATGAGTGTCGACTTCCTCTGGACTTCCAGAACAACGAGATCCTGACTGATGTTACAGAGTCGACCTCAGTGGATGTGCTGCTGACAAACCTCATCAAGGGGAAACTGCTTCCCTCTGCTCGCCTCTGGATAACCACACGACCTGCAGCAGCCAATCAGATCCCTCCTGAGTGCGTTGACATGGTGACAGAGGTGAGAGGCTTCACTGACCCACAGAAGGAGGAGTACTTCAGGAAGAGATTCAGAGATAAGGAGCAGGCCAGAGGAATTATCTCCCACATCAAGACTTCACGAAGCCTCCACATCATGTGCCACATCCCAGTCTTCTGCTGGATCACTGCTACAGTTCTGGAGCATGTGTTGAAACCCAGTGAGAGAGGAGACCTGCCCAAGACCCTGACTGAGATGTACATCCACTTCCTGCTGGTTCAGTCCAAACTGCAGAACGTCAAGTATCATGAGAGAGCTGAGACAGATCCACACTGGAATACAGAGAGCAGGATGATGATTCTCTCTCTGGGAAAACTGGCTTTTGAGCAGCTGGAGAAAGGCAACCTGATCTTCTATGAAGCCGACCTGACAGAGTGTGGCATTGATATCAGAGCAGCCTCAGTGTACTCAGGAGTGTTCACACAGATCTTTAAAGAGGAGTGTGGGCTGTACCAGGACAAGATGTTCTCCTTTGTCCATCTGAGCATTCAGGAGTTTCTGGCTGCTGTCTACATGTTCCACTGTTACACAAACAGGGAAGAGAAGACATTCCTGGGAGAAGATAGAAGACATAGAAAAAAAGGTAGATCTGAAGAGAGTAAACAATCCCTGGATGTCTTCCTGAAGACAGCCATGTTCAAATCCCTGAAGAGTAAAAATGGCCACCTGGACCTCTTTGTCCGCTTCCTTCATGGCCTCTCACTGGAGTCCAGCCAGAGACTCTTAGGAGGCCTGCTGGGTCAGACAGAGAGCAGACCAGAAAGCATCCAGAGAGCCATCAGCAACCTGAAGGAGATGAACACTGATGATACCTCTCCTGACAGAAGCATCAACATCTTCCACTGTTTGATGGAGATGAACGACCAGTCAGTACATCAGGAGATCCAACAGTTCCTGAAGTCAGACACCAGATCAGAGAAGAAACTCACTGAGATCCACTGCTCAGCTCTGGCCTACATGCTGCAGATGTCAGAGGAGGTTCTGGATGTGTTGGACCTGGAGGCCTACAACACATCAGAGGAGGGACGACGGAGACTGATCCCAGCTGTGAGGAACTGCAGGAAGGCTCGGTTAGTCCTGATGTGAATACCAACAGTATAGAACAGTGTAGAGCGACCTTCATACCTGACACCATCAGAATTACAAGAAAGATCTATAGTTCCTCAAACATACACACTATTAACTGTTGTTCTACATAGCAGTGGTACACAGTGTTGGGCGTAACACGTTACAGAGTAATGTGTCACTGTAATCACATTACTTTTTCCTGTAACAGAGTAAAGTCATTACTGTTCCAGGTTCAGTTTCACATCCCAGTTACTGATCTAACAGATCGGTTGTTTCTTGAGTTTCATTCTTTAGTCTAGTTCAACTCTTTATTTGTGTAATATCTATGAAAGATTCCCCTCGTCTTCTCCTGCCTTCAGCTCATGTCAGAAATATCAGAATTACAGAGAGCGACATGAACGAGCCGACAAAGTGGGAAATACGACTGGGAAAGTTGGAATCTAATGCTGTAGGTTGAAAACCTTAAAAGTAACTAAACCCCAACCAAATCTGTGGTGAATCCGGACTCTAATGGTGTCAGGCTGTTTTACTGAGTTGTTTTACCAGAAGTTGAACTGAACTGCCTGTGGAGCTCAGGCTGAAATCTCTATCATTTTTCATTCTTTTTTTAAACACTTTTTTTTTACAGAAATGCTTTCATATAATTGCATTTATGTATTTTTTTCTGTTTGTTTTCTGACTATATTATACATTAAACACTTTTGGGAAATTTCAAATTCTATAATACAAATTATTGTCATTATTATTATTATTATTGTTATTGTTATTATTATTAGTAGTAGTAGTAGTAATAGGAGTAGTAGTAGTAGTATGCTGTATATGTTTTGTATAAACTCTGCTTTGATAATCTCTCATTTTACATTAAGTCTGTAATTCTTTATAATAATCTTTATTCTTTATTCAGATTGAGTGGCTGCAGCTTGTCAGAGACTCACTGTGAAGTCCTGGTCTCAGCTCTGAAGTCCAACCCCTCCCATCTGACAGAGCTGGACCTGATTGACACCAACCTGCAGGATTCAGGACTGAAGCTGCTCTCTGCTGGACTGGAGAGTCCACACTGCAGACTGGAGACTCTCAGGTCAGACATCATATTTAATAATGTGCTGATATGAATATTATATGAATATTGTAATTTGAGGACGTCTGTATAGAGTCGATCCATCTGAAATCAGACAGGATCTGGTTTTAGAGGCTTAGATCTCAAATTCCTCATGTTGTTTTCACACAATCCTTTTGTATTCAAATTAATAACGATGGACTTTGTTGATGATATTCTCCATAGTTTTAAAGATACAGGAGTCCAAATGGCTCCAAAATGGCCTCCATCTATTGGGGGCAAAACTTTGATGTGAGAGTGTTGGAGGCAATAAAGGAATTCAACACCAGACTTTTATTGTGGTAATTACCCAGAACGTATAGAGACATAATCACCAAGGTATTGATCCAACTATGGATACACAATGTATTAAAGATATTTTCTTTTGTGTATCTTCAGGGATAAAAAGTCACATGTGTCCATATTAGTACACTCTGGTATCTTTCACAGTTTAAGCATGATGGTATGGAGTTAATGTGTGCAGCATTTTATCTTCCTGATGAAATTCCTTCATGGTAAAAACTAGTTGTTCTATCATAACTCCAATTTTAATGCATATTTTGATGTAAAATGCACTTCGGACACCAGAGGCGTTGCTCTTTGTAGGTGTTTCCACAGACTTAAAGGGATGTGAACTCTGGTAGAACCTTGGGTTGTGTCGCTTCCTGGACTTGATAAAACCCCCAAAATCTGTGATTCACTCTCATCTCTTGCTCCGGTAGAGACGGTTTGGGTCAGGGCCGGTTTTAGCCTGCTATATTAGGGTGGGCTGGTAGAAATAATAGGTGGGCAACTTGGGCGGTAGGTAGCCCAGAGGTTAGAGAAGCAGACTAGTAGTCCGAAGGTTGCTGGTTCGAATCCCTGGCCAGATGGCACAAAAATCTGGCAAAATGACAGCTGGCAACCGGAGGGTTCAGAGTCAAGATCAGATGCAAGCTCCTGCCATTGTGCCCTCAGGCCTCTCCAGCTTATGGCTGTGTGTTTGTGTATGGGCTGTTTGGATGAGTTAAATGCAGAAGATGCATTTCCCCATGGGGATTAATAAAGTAGTATTTCATTCTATTCTAATTTATAAAGAACAGTTTGAAGCAGGGAGATTGGGAGTTAGTGAAGCAGCATTTCTGAGTTTGCTGCTACCCTATGATTTGAGTCAGTGGAGGGCAGATTGATTTACCCGAAAATAAAAAAAATTCCTTCATCCAGATTTTAACATAATCAACTCCATAACATTTCTTTTCATTGGATGAGTTTAGTTCTCAAATAAAATTAAAACCTAATCCAGTGAGACTTCTCACCATATGTTATTCTATTAACTAATATTGTTATTCCCATTATTTTATGTTAACATGAACATTGTCTTTCATAATCGTAGTTGGTACGGTTTCAGTTGGGGTTCAGTTAGGGTTAAGTTAGAGTTAAGTTCCCCATCCAACTCATTCTGCTTTTTATCACAATTATCTCCTCCAGAGAAACTGTCATCTGAAAATATTGTCCCAATACAGTAGATTATTTTAAACTACTTGGCATTCAGGGCCCAAACTGCAGATTTATTCATCTGGTCGGTTACAGAATGTGTTCAAGGAAAATGGACCAATCCTGAGACAGAGGTGTGACAGCCTGTCTGGTTTCAGATGGAAAGACTCTATAAGGCCGACATGATGCTGATCCACACTGACAACATGCTGAAATCCATTGGATTATGAAACACTGGATTGTTGAAAGCATTCAGGAATATTTTATTTTATAGCTACATGCTTTGTTCTTTATTCAGATTGAGTGGCTGCAGGTTGATGGAGAGCTGCTGTGCTTCTCTGGTCTCAGCTCTGAAGTCCAACCCCTCCCACCTGAGAGAGCTGGACCTGTGTAAAACCAACCTGCAGGATTCAGGACTGAAGCTGCTCTCTGCTGGACTGGAGAGTCCACACTGCAGACTGGAGACTCTCAGGTAAAATCAGTTTACAGTTTTTCTCAGTTGATTCGACACATTTCTCCAAACTAAGGTCCGTTCTCTCAAAACAGGATTCCTGAATCTGCAAAGGTCGCCCTGCAGGTTTTACATGAGGATTTGAGTTTTATTGATCCAGCTTCATATACACAGCAGTGAAGCTCAGTGACTGAGAGAAGACCATCCATGCTCTGATATGCTGTCATTAGATTACTGCACCTCTCTCTGTTCCTCTCAGCCATAATTCACTGTCACATCTCCAGCTGCTTCAGAATAGAGCAGCTAGATTTTAACCAGTGGGAAGGTGACATCATCATCTGCCCAGTTTTAACATCTGTCCTCTGGTTACCAGTTAGATAGAGAATTCATATTAAAATGTCACTGAACACATTTAAAGCAGGCTAGTTTGGTCCTGAATTACACTGTGGAGCTCTTAGTTCCCTGTGAGCTGAGAGCCAGCTGAGATCTTCAGGTCCTCCTGACTTTCCCTCAGTCCAGACTCAACACTGAAGGTGGTTTCACTTTAGTCCTCAGGGCTTCCAGACTGTGGAAAGCCTTCCTGAGGGACTGAGGCTGCAGGTTCACTATCATCTTTAAAACTCTTTGTAAAACACACTTTTATTGACTTGCTTTTGTGTCATTTTGTGTCATCTTTTTTGTCTCTCCTCACTTCTTCATCTTGTTTCTCATGTTTCTATTTGATATTATTATTTAAATCCACTTGTTTTTAAAGTGTTTCCTAATTTATATCCACTTTTTTTTCTTTTTTTATGGCTCGTTGTGCAGCGTAACAAAGCATGTGCCATTTGGTGGATTTATTGATCCAATCCCCTTACAGCACCATGTGTGAATACATTGTTAGCATGGGCGGCCCAGTGGGAATCAAACCAGTTTCCCTGTCAGTGTTAGTGCTCCAGTCAGCTCAGTATACAGCACCATGCAAACACACTGGGACCTGCTTTAGACCAGGGCCTCATCAATACAGTCTGTCAGTAGAAATAATACAATAATGACATTAAATATAACAGAGTAACATTTCCACATGTCTTCTTGTCCTTCAGGCTGAGTGTGTGTCAGCTGTCAGAGAGAAGCTGTGAAGCTCTGGCCTCAGGTCTCAGCTCCCAGTCCTCTAGTCTGAGAGAGCTGGACCTGAGTAACAACGACCTGCAGGATTCAGGACTGAAGCTGCTCTCTGCTGGACTGGAGAGTCCACACTGCAGACTGGAGACTCTCAGGTCAGGATCACTGTTACTGTTCAACAGACCATTTACATTCTGCTTTACATGCACATTAATGTCAGAGAAAATGCCTGAACTGTCATTTTCCTGCTGATGTGGTTTTTGAAAGCAGCTGAGAAACCAACATTCAGCTCTACTTTCTCTCCTCTGAGAGAATATTTCATTATTTCTCTCCTCACTGCCTCTGTTGGTGAAACCTGAAGTAAAGTCAGATTCTGTCAAACTGAGTCCAGAACTGAAATTAAAACACAAACCTGATCCTGGGGTCAGCTGTTAATATTGGAGACAGTTTTTGTGTTATTATAACTGATTTCAGAGCAGTTTATTAATGAGAAAATCCAACATGTAACTGTTTTTAAACAAAGAGTTTCCACTGAGAGCTACGATCTGTTTTTCAGAAAACCTGTTCAAAAGCTGCAAAAGCTCAAAATAAACAAGAAATAACAAACTATTTGTGCTGGGTGATGAAGCTGAAAACGTTATTACAATAAAAATGTTCATATCAGGAGATGTTGAGTTTTATCACAATATGTAAAATCACTATTTCTGAGTTTAAAGGGTTAATTTAGCTCCTGAATAAAAGTTGAATAGATCAGTCAACTTTCATTTAAAACACTTCTTTACTGCCAGAATAAAACTAAAATAAGGATTATAATAATAATAATAATAATAATAATAATAATAATAATAATAATAAAAAGCGGGAGTGAAATGGTTTCTCAGTCTTATTTTCAACACTATAACCTCATATAATATTTAAATAAGAATAATGAAACAAAGCAGTGAAGCCGTTCTTCTTCCAGTTTGACCTGAACGCAGCAGAAAACCAGCAGCCAGTGAAGTAAACAAGGAAGTGTGTGAGCAACCTAAAAAATATCAAATGGACGATTATAAGTGAAACATCATAAGTGTTCAGTGGCAGCTGTTTAAAGACGTTTCACTGCAGAGTGTTTCTGTGTTTTAATCACTTTTGGCTCCAGCTGCCGGAGAGTGTGTTTGCTGTGTGTGTGTGTTGGACAGCAGCGCTCCTGTTTAAAGCAATACTCCACTTAGTTTTAACATGGGGGTTATTCAGCACCTGACCGCCATGAAGACCAGAATATAAACTACTGACCAGGACCAGATGCAGCTGGACCAGTTTGTAGAGTTTGAATGAGGAGAAAACCTCCTGAAAACTGACATTGAACTCGTTGGTGAACAGATTCAACAACAGATCCTGCTGGAAGGCAATAAAGCAGCAACTGGTCCGCAGTTACATTGCATTTCTGTTCTTGGTTCACACTAAAATGAGTATTTAAAAATAAAGTAGATCCGGTCTCCCAAACAGGAGCTATCTCTCCTACATGGTATCCCTCCGCTGTGTTCTCTTCTGTCAGTAAAGATGCTGTTTGGTTCTAAATAGCAGTACATGTAATCGTAGTACGGCCGCTGGGCTCAGACTGTTCGGTGCGGTATCCAGTTATTAGATCATATAAGTTGAAAAGAATGTGCAGATCATGTACTTCCTGTAATAATATGGTGAAAACCAACAGGTTTATCAATCAACATACCGCTAAGGAATACACGATAAAATCACTCATCACATGCAACACTACCAATGTTATATATCTTTTCTTTTGTAAATGCAATAAATACTATGTGGGTCAAAGCTCACGGAAGCTTAACGTCAGACTTCAGGAACATAGCAGTAGCATCAGGAGAGGAGACATCACATCCCCAGCTGCCAGACACTTTTTAAATAAAGGACACAGATTGGAGGACTTCAGATGTGCAGGCATTGAGAAAGTAAGGTTGAATGGCAGAGGGGGGAACAAGGAAAATGCCTTATTGAAAAGGGAATGTTTCTGGATACATACCTTAAATGCATTGCATCCTAATGGGTTAAAGGAGGAATGCAATCTGACGGTGTTTTTATGAATGAACGACTCTTGAGGTCGGGCTCCAGTGTGAATATAGTAGCCGAATGTTTAAACTTAGAGACTGTTGGTATGTCTGATTTATGAACGGCTGACCACCTGATGTCTTCAGACATCCATCGTTTTTTGACATATACAGTATATATATTGTTTTCTGATATTTTGTATAATCTTAAAGGGCGACATGGACGACATGTTTTTTGTACACGTTTAACAATGTAAATAACACCAATGCCCCCTGGTGGTGACATCAGGAACCACATGTTTGAGTTTAGTTTAACACCAGGGACTTACAAAGCAAGACCTTCACATAATGATTCTTATTATGGGGATTAGATCCTTCATGTCAAAATGGTAGAGGTGTTTTGAAAGTGGTGTCTGCATGTATGAAATACTTTGAAGCCTCTTATTTTGTTGATTCAATGTTGTACCAAGATCATGTTGAGATGATGACATCACCTGTGTCTTTCCACACACCTGTGACAATTAAGTTTCCCTACATATAGAGGAAAAAGATGAGTTACTATCAGACACTGATGAAAGCCGGAGGGCCGAAAACGTCCTGTTATGAAATAAAATAAGTGCTTAACAAAGTAACTTTCCATCGTGTGCGACCCCATCCTTTCAACTAAATAGTCGGACCAAACGTCAATTAAAAATCACAGCAGCAGGATCTGCTGTTGAATCTGTTCACCAACGTGTTCAATGGCAGTTTCCATTCAAATGAATGGGAAGTAAAAATCTGAACGACAAACTGGTCCAGCAGCATCTGGTCTTGGTCAGTAGATTATATTCTGCTTCTCAAATAAATAACTTCATGTTGAAACTAAGTGGAATATTAATTTAACTGAAGCTACGTAAAACTCTACAGTGAAGGAAGTGATGAGATGTTGAATCCATCAATCTTCATGACTAAAACTAGGAAAACAAGGTCCAGGTTGAAAAGAACCAGAATTATGTTTGAAGAGAGAAACTCTGCTGTGATCAATATTATTGAAAATTATCAAGCTGCTTTTATTTTGAAATCCAGGAAAATGTAATCAAGATAATTATCAATATTGTTTAATCACCACATCAGCACTACAAACTATACATCACTGAAGAAAATGTAACAATATGTTGCTGTGTGTGTGTGTGTGTGTGTGTGTGTGTGTCTCTCTCTTTGTGTGTGTGTCTCTGTGTGTCTCTGTGTGTGTGTGCGTGTTTCTCTCTCTGTGTCTGTGTGTGTCTCTCTCTCTCTCTGTGTGTGTGTGTGTCTCTCTCTCTCTCTCTCTGTGTGTGTCTCTCTCTGTGTGTGTCTCTGTATGTGTGTGTGTGTGTCTCTCTGTGTGTTTGTCTCTCTCTGTGTGTGTCTCTCTCTTTGTGTGTGTGTCTCTCTCTCTCTCTTTGTGTGTGTGTCTCTCTCTGTGTGTGTGTCTCTCTCTGTGTGTGTCTCTGTGTGTGTGTGTCTCTCTGTGTGTGTGTCTCTGTGTGTGTGTGTGTGTGTGTGTGCGTGTGTGTGTGTCTCTCTCTCTCTCTCTCTGCGTGTGTGTATGTGTGTCTCTCTCTCTGTGTGTCTCACTCTCTCTCTCTTCGTGTGTGTATGTGTCTCTCTCTCTCTGTGTCTCTCTGTGTGTGTGTCTGTGTGTGTGTCTCTCTCTGTGTGTGTCTGTGTGTGTGTGTGTGTTTGTGTCTCTGTGTGTGTGTGTGTGTGTCTGTGTGTGTGTCTCTCTGTGTCTCTCTCTGTGTGTGTGTCTCTCTCTGTCTCTGTGTGTGTGTGTTTGTGTGTGTCTCTCTCTCTCTCTCTGCGTGTGTGTATGTGTCTCTCTCTCTCTGTGTCTCTCTCTGTGTCTCTCTCTGTGTCTCTCTCTGTGTGTGTGTGTCTGTGTGTGTGTGTGTGTGTGTGTGTGTGTGTGTGTGTGTGTGTGTGTGTGTGTGTGTGTGTGTGTGTGTGTGTGTGTGTGCAGGCTGTCAGGCTGTCTGCTCACAGAGGAAGGCTGTGCTTCTCTGGCCTCAGCTCTGAGCTCCAACCCCTCCCATCTGAGAGAGCTGGACCTGAGCTACAATCATCCAGGAGCCTCAGGAGTGAAGCTGCTCTCTGCTGGACCGGAGGATCCACACCGGAGACCGGACTCTCTCAGGTACGGAGAGGCCACGTCCGCTAGAAGGCTGAGAGTCACACACATTTTCTCTGTCAGACCGGCTGCGTCCGCACCGCGGCTAAATACAGCCGTCGCTCCTCATCGGAGCTTCGTCCCGTTCGGTTCACACACGGTTCGGTTATTAAGGAGAGCGAAGCTTTCTACGACCGAACTCGCTACCCGAAACGTTCGGGTGTCGATACCGAATCCGAGAGCGGATCCGGTCGGTCCGAGTAGCGTGAACCGGAACCGGACCGGACGGCCGCTCGTTACGTTACGTAACTTTATCGTCGTTAATTTGAAAGAGACGGAGGGAAGAGTTGAGACGTTCTCACATTTTCTATCAGTCTGTTTCCTCAACACTGCAGCTGCTCCACCAGTTCTGTGTCTTGAGGCCAAATGTTGCGTCTCTTTAAAGTATCAAGTTCATGAGGTGGAAGAAGAGAAAACCACGCCGCTGTCGGTGGAGGTTTATTAAAATCTGATGGACAAACTGACGCCTCTGGTTACTGGTGTTACTGGTGTCCAGTAGACTGAAAACACAGGCGATGGGAGCCGCCATATTGGTCTGCGGTAAACGTTTCTATGGTTACAGACATTATTGACAGGAGTGGAGTGACTCCTGTTACCGTACAGACTCGGTCTGGTGGTTTTACTCCGCTCTGCTCCAGTCTGTACCAACATATGAACATTCACTCTGATTCATAAATTCAGTGTGAACGGAGCTGCTGAGAAGCTGAGGAATATTGTTTAATGTTGAATGGAGGATATGAGTGACGGCGTCTGGAAAATCACTCATATGGAAGGTTATGAAGGTTATTTGTTCATTATCAAAGAGATTATGCTGTCTGACTTTATTTACCCCCCCCCCCCCCCCAGGTTGGACCATGATGCAGTGCGGTGGTTGAAACCAGGTCTGAGGAAGTGTAAGTGTGTATTTAGTTTGATTCATGAAAACAAAGCAGCACATTCAGTTTCTATTTAAATAGAAAGCTCATGTGTGACATCTATTCATTCAAATCCTACTCTGAAGAAAGATGGCTGACAAAATGTGTCATCATGAAACTGAAGAAATGAACAGTCAATCTGTTAATAAATCAACCGATAATAAACACAACAGGTGTATTAGATGAGAAGCTGCTGCTGTATTGAGTCTTGTTCTCTCATCAGATGCCTGTGAACTCACACTGGACCCAAACACAGCACACAGAAAGCTCTTCCTGTCTGAAGACAACAGAAAGGTGACGAGGGTGAGAGAGGAGCAGCCATATCCTGATCACCCAGAGAGATTTGACTACAGGGAACAGCTGCTGTGTAGAAATGGTCTGACTGGTCGCTGTTACTGGGAGGTCGAGAGGAAAGGAGGGGTTGAGATAGGAGTGACTTACAGAGGAATCAGTAGGAGAGGAGTGGGTGCTGACTGCAGGATTGGAGGGAATGAAAAGTCCTGGAGTCTGAGCTGCTTTGGTAACAGTTACTCTGCCTGTCACAATAACAGAGAAACAGTCATACCTCCCCTCTCCTCCTCTCACTCTAACAGAGTAGCAGTGTATCTGGACTGGCCTGCTGGCTCTCTGTCCTTCTACAGAGTTTCCTCTGACACACTGATCCACATCCACAGCTTCCACGCCACATTCACTGAACCACTCTATCCTGGGTTTAGGTTCTGGTCTGGGTCTGGTCCCTCAGTGTCTCTTGTCAGATAGAGGAGGGAGAGAGAAACATTCACACTGCTGACCAAAGACAGCTGCTGAGATGATGGTTCACTCTGTACAGGATCACACACACACACACACACACACACACACAGACACGCGCGCGCGCACACACACACACATATACACACACATACACACACACACACATATACACACACATACACACACACACACACAGACACACACACACACACACAGACACACAGACACACACACACACACAGACACACACGCGCACAGACACACAGACACGCGCGCACACACACACACACACACACACACACACGCGCACACACACACATATACACACACACACACGCGCGCACACACACACAGACACACACACACACAGACACACACACACGCGCAAACAGACACACACAGACACACACACACACGCGCACACACACAGACGCGCGCACACACACACAGACACACACACACGCGCACACAGACACACACAGACGCACACACACACACACACACACACACTCTTTACTAAATAGAGTGTATTGTGTGTGTTGGGTAACTGAACTGGGTTTTAACAACAAGAACATGGACATTTTACTGTGAAAATGAAATGAATGAGAAATGAAACCAGACAGAATCAAGTTATGGTTGTTCATCTTAGAGTCTGTTGTTGATGATTGACAGGTTGAAATATGTTTCTGTAGCAACATTTGGTATTTTATTGTCATCTCATCATTCCAAGATATAAACTTCTATCTAGTTTTCTGTAATTGTTTGTCAGAATGAAAGTTTCTCCTAAATGAACATTGTTTGGTCTTCATCTTTTCCAACAAGCAGTTTCAACTGTGAGAGAGTGAAAGTCTCCTAACGGCCACTAGGGGGCAGATAGACTCTGACTCTGAGGGACAGGGAGGGACCAACACACACACACACACACACACACACACACACACACACACACACACACACACACACACAGTTATCATCAGCAGTTTCAACTCTGATATAAATAATGTGATGGATGAAGCTTCTCAGCTGCTTCTAGCTCAGTGAGATCAGCAGCTGCTTGTCATGTGACAGGTTGCTGACCTCTGACCTCTGACCCCTCTGGTGACATGTGGACATGTACACAGACTGGACAAAATATTAGGAACACTTAACTCTTTTCATGAGGCAAACGGACAAAGTGAATCCAGCTGAAAGAAAACTATACCGTTTGCTTTCAACGTGCCTCCTACTGTTTCTTTTTTTTTTTTTACATATTTTACATATTGTAATGATGTAGTGCAGGTTAACCTCTAGTAGACTGAAGAGTATTTTCTACATCCATTAGCACAGTATAAACTTTGCAGTGTCACAAAACATATACCTATGGCTATTTAACATTATTCATCAACATTTTTTTAATTTTAGTTTAATAATGCTGTTTAGACAAAAGGGCAAACAAAGAGTAAATTACAAATTGATTAATTGACGGGAGATAGTGACGTCTGACGTCGTCATGGCAACACGTGACGCCACAAAGTGCCGTCCCGTTCCTCCTGAACCGTTTGGAGCCTCATGACTTCTCACACTCAGGCTCTACAGCTGAACACACAGGTGACTCAGTTCAGTCTGTGAGGCTCAGGGTCAGTCTGTAGGGGGACACTGGGGCTGCGGTCCAATAGTCAAAAAAATACGTCCTGACTCCTGTTCCTAACCACTTCTCCTTGACCTCTTTGGAAAAGGTCATGAGGTCAAGGAAAGACGTGAAGGAGAATTCATAAGGACTTAGGAAAAGACAACCGCAGTTCCCAAGATGGACGACTAAAAGCATCTTAGACACTTCACCCCGTGTGTTCTTACCGTGTTTCATGCAGGCTGTAGAAACGTGGACGACCCGGTGAAAAATATCGCTTCATCACCAAGGTTGGAATTGAAATAAAAAGGAATATAGGCTACCAGTCACTAAAGTGAAAGGAAATGGTTTTCACATTGAGAATGGTTGCTCACGCTCAGCCTCCTGTCCACTCATATTTATCCACATGAATCCCAATTTGTTTGATTGTATGAAAATAATTGTTAAATTCATGCAAGATAGGCATAACATGTTAGGCCTACAAATCTACTACTGTACATATCATCATTCTTAAGTTTCAAACATGTTGAATTAAAAACATCATCTGGCTAAAAACGTCTCATATCCCTTTTTCTTGAAAGACAGACTTCTGTGTTCTGGTTAATATGCTGATTATGATCTGATTATAAGCCTATGCATATAATAGCTTAAGAACCACCACACAACTCAGTAAACACCTTGAAATATTGACTTTATTGTGCTTTGAATTTGTTCTGGCTGATACAGGCCTTTATTACAGTAAGGCAAGGGTTTCAGCATCTGTGCAAAAATGAATGAATGATATTCCTAAAGGCTGCAATACAACAACGCTCAGAATGAAGAAATAACTAATGCAAACTGAGCAGAGGTTACGCTACAACGTTAACTTCTGTCAAGTCAAACTGGAGTTTTCTGGAACATATTGGAACCTAGAAAAAAAAACAACTTCTAGAAATTAAAAGAGATATATGTGTATAAATAAATAAATAAAGTAATGGCAGGAATTCACTGACAAACGGAATAATCTGAAAGCAAACCGGATGGAACGTCTGCCCGGCGTGAGCGCTGCCCGGAGCAATTAAAAGCACCACGCAGCGTCACAGTCCATGGCGCACGCAGGCAGGAGTGAGAGTGAGTTACTATGGTTACGGGGACGCTCTGTGCACAGAGATATAACACAAGTGTAAGTATAACACAAGTGTTTTCTATAGTATTTGTATAGTACTTGTATAGTACTCAGTACTGAGCCGATTTTGTTTGAATTAATTGCAGGCTGTTTCTGCCAAGACGCTCCTTAATGATGGAAGTGACACATGGTGACGTGTGGTGGCAGACAGAGAGGACATTCATTTGCATATCTGTATAGGCTACTGTGGATGTTAAGTTGATTCAAGTGTAGAGATGTTTGTTTTTACTGTAGTAGTCTACTTGTTTACATGATGGCATCTACAGAAATTATTTCTTTATGGATTGTAATAAAGTAAAATAAAAAACTTATGTCCATTATTACCTGCTTAAAATGGCTTAGAGCTGTCACACTAACCACTTCATGGCATTACATTTGTCTTTTATTGTATATTTTATCTGGGTGTATTGTTAGGTGTGTTTCAGTGTTGGTGATATTTAATTGCTGCCAACATCTGTCTATTGCTACAACCACAGATCATTTGGGGGTTTTACATTAAAAAATAAGCAGATTTTCATATTTACTCTTAATACAACTACTCAGTACCAAAGAAATCTGAGAATTATAAAGTCTTCTTGAAAAAAGGATTCATAGTTTCTGTAAAGTAAATGCACCATTAAAATACTTCCAGAAGATAATCTTTATGATTTAAAACATTATTACTTAACATAGTTTCGCTATTTTTTTTATCTACAAACTACAAAAAATGCTCATGTTTGGTTCCATTTCAGACAGTCTCAGTTGTCTTGCACACAGTGAGCTAAATAAAAAGTAGTAGTGATGTCTCAATAAAAAAATATTAGCATTATAATGGCAGCATAAGGCACTATCACCATTGATTCCAATGACAGTCAGCTGAGCAGTTGACCCAGGTAAGATGGCTGCCATATGGTCCCATTCCAGAATAGGAATTCTCTATGACAGCTCCCCTCTACTGTTTTATCTCTATGGCTCTGTGTCTTAGTATGCCTATGCAAAATCATGAATGTAAGGACCTCAATGCTGAAATCTAGTAATATAACATAATTTAACATTTTGGTTAACATTATACAGGGTTGCTGTTTCTTGACTTAATCCAGAGGTTAGGTGGTGTAGAAATGCAGGAAATTTGTTTTAAATTACTATTTTTTTTCTGGGGGAGGAGCCCCAGACCCCCCCCCCCCCCCCCCCAAAATGTATCATACTTTTTAAACTATATTCTTCTTCTTGTAAAGCACTGTAACTCGGTTTTGGAAAGTGCTATATAAACAAACTATACTACATATGAATATGTTTATGTATTATTATGAATGAACTATGCACTGAATCGCTCCAGTCGTTTTCACTGGGTATTTCTGACTTCAGCCAACTGCTAGTTAATGACTTTTTACAACATGCCGCCAGCAGTATTCTTAACAGGGAAATATTGTTCTTATGACATTCATTCCAATAAAGCAGTTTGAATTGAACTGAACTAAATTGAAATGAATCAAATTGAATTGTTTTCTAATCACTTAAAGGAATAGTTCACCCAAAAATGAAAATCCTGTCATCATCTCCTCCCCCTCATGCCAGATGAAACTCAGGTGAAATGTGTTAGTCCATATAACACACAGGGAGGCTGCAGCACAGCTTGGTAGCAGCCTTCTCCAAAACAACTGAAGTCAATGGGGACCTGTTCTTTAGAGCTCCTATACACCATTATGTGTTGCAGATCAATCGGCTGTAGTTCAGATTTGCACTAAATGATGGTGTAAATATACTGTAGGTCTTTCTGGAACTCTGAAGAACTGGTCCCCACTGACTTCAGTTGTTTTGGAGAAGGCTGCTATGGAGTTGTGCTGCAGCCTCCCTGTGTGTTATATGGACAAACTTCACCTGTGTTTCACCTGGCATGAGGGGGAGGAGATGATGATGAGACACACACACACACACACACACACACACACACACACACACACACATCCTCCCTCTCTCTCTTTATCACATATCTACCCTTCAGCCTCTCCCTTTCCTTCTCATTATATTTAGCACTCTACTTCCTCTCTTTCTTTTTCTCTCTATATACATTTTTTCTCTTTGTCTCTATTTTCTTTGTCTCTCTTCTTTATATATTCTTTTTTTTTGTCTGTGTCTCTTATCTCTCTCTTCTACTTTAATTGTTTTATTAGTCAGAAACAATATTACCAAAGCAGTTTACAGAATGTACAAAACCAACAGTTTATACATTCAAACTACACTGAGATGATTACATATTTGGTTTGAAAACATGAACTATACTCTCTGTCTCTCTCTCCCTGTCTCTCTTTATATGTGTGTGTGTGTGTGTGTGTGTGTGTGAGAGAGAGAGAGAGAGAGACCTACTTCTCTTCTGTAGTTTTTATATTGCTTTTTCTATCCTGTTTTTTTGCTTAGTTTTGTATATATGTATGAATTTTTAGTATGGTCTAGGTGGGAATTGAACCCCTAACCCTGACAGTGTTATGGTGCGTTCATGTGCCGGTGGAAGAGTCAGACATCCGGGACTTCCGAGTCGGCTGCTACACAGCGTTGCGTTCACGTGCGATATTGTCAGAAAATCAATCCTGGAAGACAAACAATAAATCAGCAGGGATGAAAGGAGGAACTTTTAAAAAGCGCTTCCTACAACGCTACCGGTTTCTTCGTGGGAACGAGGAGAGAAAGCACATCAGGTGTGTAAGCTGTATAAAACCTACATTTCCTAACTAGAAAAAAAAAAAAGGTTTTGTGTGCACGATACTCGGGTTCGAGAGGGAGGGGAATTAAGGGAGGGTGGGATTGTTATGTATTGGATGTGGATGTTTAGGCTATGTATTTATCTTTTCATCTGCTTTCAAATCCCGAATAAAAAACACAGTAAAAAAAAAACACTGTTTTCTCACCGCTAACTGACACAAAACTTTATATTTCCGCCATGTTGAGAAGGTTAGAGGTTATCGTTACATCATAACTTAGAAAATAGGGTCGCAAAATTTTCTTCCCACTTCATAATCCCACTTTGAGCGGCAACAGACACACCATGAATTCCCAACAGAAGTGTAGATCATGTGATAATGAATAGGAATTAAGTCGGTTATTAGGTGTAACACTATACTGAATGAATATTTGTGTCTTCTGATTGCTTTGTGTGGAGTTATAACTAGTTGATCATTTTGGGCTGTTAACATCATGATGTAGAAATGAAGCTAACACAACCTACGCTTCCTACACACATGAAAACTGACAAACTGACTAACCAGTTATTGTATCTTGTCTCCAGGCTTATCAAGCTTATTTTAGGATTTTTTTTTTAGTGAAATCATCTCACTGCTCTGGCAGATCATTTTACCGCTTTCAACAAATTTGACTTTTTTTTTCCAGGAGAATGTAACTTGTTTCAGGACATTTTCTTGGTAAAAGTGAAATTGTCTTGGAGAAAGTTTCTTGTTTCCAGATTTTCTTCATTGTTTTATGATGATTTCTTGACAGAAGACATATTGGCATACAAGATTATCTGCCAGTGCAGTGAGATAATTTGACTAAAAAGATCATGAAATACGGTTGATAGGTCTGGAAACAAGATAAAATCACTGGACAGCTTGTCATTTTTTGCACTTCCAGTTTCTTCGAGGACAAGGAGAGAAAGTATATCGGGTGTGTAAACTGTATAACCGTTTTTCTTCTTATATTCGGACCAATACGATAATTTCCTTGGAAATCTCACATGAATGCCATTCAAAGTCAGATTATCAAGTCAGAAGACAATTTTTACATCCTATTTTCCAAGTTATGATGCAATGAGGCCTGTAACCTTCTCGACATGGCAGAAAAATAAGGTTTTGTAAAAAAAATAAGGGTTTTTTTTTTTTTCCTGGAAATGCATCTGAAAAAGTGGAGTCGTCTTATATTCGGGGTCTAGACTTTTAAATGTCATTATACATTCACAACAGCAGATGGCGCCAGATCTGTAAAACGAGTCAAGCGAGCCTCCGTCTCTCACAACTAGCCTACAGTGCCAGGCACCTGAAAGATGGAGAGACACAGTGACCGTCTGGAACAAAGTGGCTCAAAAGTAGGCCAAGTTAACCAACAACTGAGTTATGATGCCAATTTTAAGATCATGGTGATCAATGCAGCAGAGTCATCCAACAACTCTGGAGCAGCTAAGAAATATGGAGTCACAGAATGTAATGTTCAAACTTCTGTTTTATTGCAATCTAGCCTGTTTTTTTTTCTCTCTGTCAGATTTGTTTCAAGACTGTTCTACAATTAGACTTTTAATTAATGTTAGTTATTAAAATTTTGACAGGCTACATGGTTGTTTTTTCACTATGAGATGGATAGCCTAATTGGTATTAGAAATACCAATAGACTACAGTTTATTTTCATTTTTGTGGTATTTAAATACCATAAGTCCTTCATTTACAAATGTGATTACATTTTATTTAATTTAAATGTGACAATTTCATCTAAAATATATTGAAAACATGATTTTATTTAAAAGACGTTAAAAACAACAGCTTACCTTGTTTTATTCAATGTGTTTTTATTATCGTTATTTTCAAATAAAATGATTTTCTTTATAAAAAACAAGATTTGTTTTTTTTCCAAAAGTGAGTCTTGAAAAAGGGGGGGGGGGGGTCGTCTTATAATCAGGGTCGTCTTATATTCGGGTCAATACGTTAGTTTTTCCGATATATCCGACAGCATGTGAAGCCAGGCTTAGTGCCTCGCTCTACTCTCAGTCTCTCTAATCTTAGGAAGCTTCGTTCTCCATCTCTTTCAATATCCTCGTCGATCCCCTTAAAATCTCCTCCCTCCTCCCTAAAACCTCCTGTTCCTCCTCTTCTCCTGCTCAAACTCCTGAATCTCCTCCATCTTCCACCCATGGCTCCTCAAATCCCCTCTCTCCTAAATCTCCTCAATCCCCTTACCTCCTATGCGGCATGATAATGACGACAATACAGTCACTCAGTGTCTATACAGAGAAGACAGCAACGACTCCTTTAGAATAATGAAGCTTATAATCCTTTAACAAACTACCAAGCAAACATGTTCATGTTGAGCAGAGGCACCCAGCTGAGTCTCCATGATGGAGGAACACTGTAGAACTGTGTGTTAGTTAATAAAGTGTAAATGTGTATCAAGCAGCTAGAAGCAGAGAGCAGCTGAGTCAGCTTGTTGTGGTGTGGCTGTAGATCCATTCAGTAACGTTCTCTGAACATAATGACATCTGTCCTTATGTTTTACACTTTATAGACTAAATGATTCATGGAAAAGATCATCCATAGATTCATCCATAATGAAAATAATCCTTAGTCGCAGCCCTACATATAAGTCATAGTACGGTCCATCATAGTGTCACGCTTCACAACACGACTCCACCACACCCCAGACCCCCAAAATAAAGACAGCCCACAGATTTGTATCACTTTTATTGATCGTTTCATCTGTGAATAAATATTTCCATGGCCTGCGACAGCCGGCTGCTGACGGACATGAGAGCCGAAGCGGCAGAAAGACACATGAAGAAGAAACAGAACGACACCAAACACACAGAACGATCAAAACACTTCAGTCCCAGGCCGAACTAATGGATCGCCGAATATCGATTACAACAGCCGAGTGATCGATCCGCAGGCTGGGGTCAATTCATCTGATCAAAGTGGAGTCAAATCCCTACTGCTAGCTGTATCTCACAACCATTCGAACAACCGAGTGAAAACAGTCCTGTGAGGCAGATGAGACCGAATCCCACAAAGTCCTTCATTTATTTAGCTGCAGCAGAACTGACAGAGCGACATGTGCGCTCCGGGTGTTACGCCGCCTTCAGGTGCTGTGGGAAATATCGGCGACGAGTTGAGCGCATATGAACGATATAAACAAGAGGGTAAATATGAAAGTCTGGATTTTCTGTGATCCCTGGTTGCTGAGATGTGATGTTAATGGGCAGAGAGCGTGGAAACCTTGTCAGCAGCTGATGTAAAAGTGATGTGTGTTTGTATTATATTTGGAATTAAAATGTATGACTCCATATGTAAAATGACACCTTCATTTTAAAGAGTCTAAAGAAGTTGGCTATATCTCTAATAATAACAATTTAATATTGCTTCAATGTTAATTTGATGTTAAATCAATGAGTGAATCTGAACAGAAACATTGATTTTTGGGTCAATCCCTTTTCAGTGTTGTACCAACATTATTTCAGGGTGCAAAACTGAAGCTGAATATTTCAGCATTGATACATTGTTAGTTTGCTCTCTGGGCTGCATCTGTTCTGAGTCACAGGTTTGAGACCACTGACACATGGACTGTGCAACTAAATACTGACAGGATGCTCCTGATAGTGTTGGACCGATATACCAGTTTCAGGACGATATCAAGCTTTTATTAAAAATCAGATATCGGCCGGTCGGTGTTGTCCGTCTCTGATATGATGGATATGATGCAGTTTGAATGAATGAATGATGATTATTATCCTGGGTTTCAGTGGAGAGTTTTAGTGTCCCATGATGGTCCAGATGCTGTTTCAGAGGCTTTCCCATCCTGAAAGAATAAAAGTGGAGGAAACACTGACTGGTTTGACCCAGAGGCTCAAAGTGCGGACAGCTCTCTGCACATTCTGATGTTCTGGGTTCAGAGTTTAGGCCTCCAACCTGTTCCTGATCCTTAATCCTGATCCTGCAGACTGAAACACAGAGAATAGTGATTATTATTATAAAATGAAATGAGACAAAACTGTATTGATCCTGTGGGAAATCAGTAAAAAGTAACAGGATACAGTAAAGAAACATATGATATAGTAAGAATCTAGTAAAATGACGGTTATATAAAGAGAACAGGCAGAATAGAAATATATGTATGAAAGTATGAAAAAGTATTTATTCAAAAATAACAGCAGTGGAGCTTATTGAGACAAAGACAATCAATTAAAAATATTTACCTACCAGACAGAATAAATATGTGCATTTGAATAATATACCATTGTGTTTATACAGAAGTTTTTATCTATTCTAAATTATCTCATATTTCTGACCCCCTCTGGAGGGTCAAACTGTGGCCCGGGGGCCAGTTTGGGCCCCACAATCTTAGAGTCTGTTGTTGATGATTGACATGTTGAAATATGTTTCTGTAGCAACATTTGGTATTTTATTGTCATCTCATCATTCCAAGATATAAACTTCTATCTAGTTTTCTGTAATTGTTTGTCAGAATGAAAGTTTCTCCTAAATGAACATTGTTTGGTCTTCATCTTTTCCAACAAGCAGTTTCAACTGTGAGAGAGTGAAAGTCTCCTAACGGCCACTAGGGGGCAGATAGACTCTGACTCTGAGGGACAGGGAGGGACCAACACACACACACACACACACACACACACACACACACACACACACACACACACATATATTTGGCCTGTTATCAGATTAAACATCGCAGGTCGCTGTGAAATGTAACTATAATTACAACTAATCTCATATCTGTTTGGAAACATTTCTCCCCATTGAAAATCAATGGAGCAGCCAAACCAATACACACCACCAGAACTGCAGTTCATGTAATAATTCACATTGTTTAGATGGCAGGTTCAGTTAGACTAGAACAGATTCAGCCTCGTCAGTTTAGACCAAAACATGCTGTGGAAAGAAGCTTTAGATTTAATACACATACAAAGGTAGTGTTGTTATGGATGCTGATCTTAACTTTCAGCATCACATCACTAACAGTACTAAGACAGAGTTTCACCTTTACCTTACCTTACCTTTTCATTTCCAACAGATCAGATTACTGTAATGTCTCTTCACAGGACTTCACAGAACACAGTAGGCAGCCTCCAGCCTGTTGTCACACCTCATTCCAGTGGAAAGATATGAGGAAGTCTCAGAGCTGCTCTGACAGGTTGGATAAGTCTTTTGTTTTTGATCTTTATGAAAACAACACAAGGACTAAGGTTGTTATGGGCCGAGGAAGAACTGATTCACTTTTCATGCTGATTGTCCCAAAGCAGACGTGGTGGTGGGAGTGGCTTGGTGAAGGTCTGTGATCCACTGAGCACATTTTCTAGTTGTCAATACTTTTTTTTTTTTAATGTGACGCACATTGAGCTTACCTGTGTATGAAATGTGCTACATACATAAAATTAACTTGACGTGACAAGTTAGAGTCATTTCATTGGAAAGATATGAGGAAGTCTCAGAGCTGCTCTGACAGGTTGGATAAGTCTAGCTCCAGTTTGATTCACTGTCAATACTCTGACTGTACAAAACAACAACACTGTCCCAGTACTGAGAAGATGGGCGGGGGAAGCAGTTGGCCATTGGGGGGACAGAAACTCGGTTTCAAGCAACTACAGTGATGTGACTTTCAAATGTGTAAACCCAGCATGCACACATCATCCCTCTTCTCCTGTTATCATATTCTTATCAAACCAAATCAGGTTTCTTGTGGGCACTGTGTGTATTTTAGGTTATGTTCTGCCTCTCCCTGTCTGCATTTTACTTTCAGCTCCCAGTTGCTTCTGCTCTGCTGGGTTCGTAATAAGAATTATCAGTATGGAGATGTTCTTTCTGACACCCTGTTCTCTTAATGTAGGAAAAACAATTTTTGAAGACTGCGCAACAACATGGTCCCAAATTAAGCTAGATGCAGTAGTAACATGTAGCTGTTTAATATTGACTATTTTGGTATAAATATTTTTTGCAAAATAAACTTCTTGACCTAGATGGTGTAGAGTGCAGGTTTCTCGCACATAGTCTTACAAATATCTTGTCCACGATATTGAATTCCAGGTGGGGTTGTTTATTAATTGTATTTTTTTAGATAAGATAAAAAACAAAAGACTTGTCCAAGCTTCCAGAGCAGCAATGAAAGGAGGTGTGACAACAGTCCAACTTGGCAAGGTAAGCTCAATCTGCGTCACATCAAAGGACAAAAATAGTGATCAGATAAAAGATAAAGAAATATAATACACATATACACTCCACATAAACATAAAATAGCACTTCAGCCACACATACAACACACACTCTCACACTTATAACCCCTAGACCAGCACTCACACACACACTGACTAGACAAAGGCCTGAGAAAAAAGGAAGACTGTTTTTAAAAGAGGACAGAGTTGTAGCAGATCTCAGGTCAGCAGGCGGTTTGTTCCAGAGAACAGCACCATAGTGACTAAATGCAGCTTCACCTGATTTCGATGTTATTCTAGGTACAGTAAGGAGACACACGCCTGATGATCTGAGGGATCTGATTGGTTTAGAGCCAGTGAGCAGGTCAGAAATGTATTTAGGAGCAAAACCATTTAGAGCCTTGAAATACTTTGAAATCAATTCTATATTGTACTGGGAGCCAGTGAAGACAACCACCAACGTCCTTTTTTATCATATCATATTTTAATCTTTTTTTTATCTGACCTGATGTGACAAGAGCTGTTGGTGACAGAAGGCCTTCAGATTTCTGTCTTAGATTACAGCATTTTCTGTAGTTGTGTTCCTTCCAACTAACTGCACTGATATTATCTGGTTTCTGCACTGCTCCTTTAAGAGCTAAGTGTGTTTTTTTTATCCAAGCCCTGCTGCCACACTGGCTTTAGCTCGACAAGATGTTAATTACAAAGTACACACAAAAAGCCAGCACAGAAATTGTCGAGTTCTTCAGTTCAATCAGGAGAGACAAGTGAATGAAGTAAAGATAACTGTTTATTATAACAGATGATATAGTGAAAATTAAGACTTGTCAAGAAAGTCTTTGGTGCTTAGACTCTACAGGGAGATTTTGTAATGGAGGGGCGCCAGGCCTGAGCAGCAGCAACATAAATCCCCCTGTGGAGTCCAGACACTGGAGGTGGAGGCTGATGACTCTGCTGAGACTGATAGGCTGGTGAGGCTGATGAGTGATGAAGCTGATGAATCTGATGAAGCAGATGAAGCTGATGAAGACTGGGCGGAGACGGGGAGGTGGAGGGCTGAGCGCATATCAGCAGCATGAACGGACTAAAGCGGAGAGAGAAACATATTTAAAAAGACAGCAGCAAGATGATAGGCTAACAATGGAGGTGTGTCGCTGTGCTATTGGATAGATGAGACCAGCTGATGTGAACAGCTGATATCTCAATTGACGGCCGGGAAAAGACAGCAAGGAAATAATGAGTGAGCATGTGAGAGATGAGAATGGCAGGATGGTTCGAGAAGTGAAACTACAGCCTAAGCATGCAAAAGATCGTCTTCCAGACTGAACCTTTACTAAAGCTCCATATGTTAAACTGCCAAGAGACACAGACAAAGTCTGTCCTTTCAAATATGATGAGAAGCAGTGAAGGACAGGTCCAGATACTGGACTGTGGTTGTAATAAGCAGTTGTTTGATGTGGCATCTTGTTTCATATGACTATTCATCTATGGGAGTTCATTATTTCTTTCTTTTTTATCTGGTCAGTTTCATCTTTTCATCTCTCCCGTCACCTTATTCAGGTTAAGGGAATCATCATCAAAATGCAGTTTCCATGGCAATTTCTTAATACTATTTCTGTAACTATTGTCTTAATGGGTTCATATTGGATTATTGCTGTCCAGGTAAAGGTGGTCAACATGTCAGAAACCTGGGTGTTGTTATGGATGCTGATCTTAACTTTCAGCATCACATCACTAACAGTACTAAGACAGAGTTTCACCTTTACCTTACCTTACCTTTTCATTTCCAACAGATCAGATTACTGTAATGTCTCTTCACAGGACTTCACAGAACACAGTAGGCAGCCTCCAGCCTGTTGTCACACCTCATTCCAGTGGAAAGATATGAGGAAGTCTCAGAGCTGCTCTGACAGGTTGGATAAGTCTAGCTCCAGTTTGATTCACTGTCAATACTCTGACTGTACAAAACAACAACACTGTCCCAGTACTGAGAAGATGGGCGGGGGAAGCAGTTGGCCATTGGGGGGACAGACATGGCTGGGGGGTCTGGGGAGGACAAGTAAAAAAAAAAAACAGCTGTGGAATTATTTCTAGTAACTTTTAAAAAGGATGTGTGATTAAATTGACCAGATAAAAAACAAAGAAAGAATAAACTCCCATAGATGAACAGATACATACATGTATCTGAGTTAGTGCAATTGTCAGTATGAATGTTGAAGTCACCGGACATGACAATGCAGTCGTAGTCAATGGGAATTTTAGACAGCAGCTCACCAAATTCATCTAAATAACCATTTTTGAGAGTTTTTACCTGAGTGCTATGATGTGACAGATCGTATAGACTTCACAGTCTGCCTGGTGCTGATCCTGACTGGGATTAACCAGGCAGAGGACAACCTGACTGACTGCAGAGGTAAAGAGAATGATTTGTTTAACAGTCCAGTCCTCAACCCCCTGAGGGGTTAAAACAGTCGTGTCCAGAGAGGGAAGATAAGACAGCACTTTAGTGACAAGTACAGGAAGGTAATAAAAGAAGAGAGGTAATAAAATAGAATAAAGGTATGTACATACTATAAAACTATAAGACACAGTGCAAATAAATGC
This sequence comes from Centroberyx affinis, assembly GCF_046629955.1. Taxonomy (NCBI): domain Eukaryota; kingdom Metazoa; phylum Chordata; class Actinopteri; order Beryciformes; family Berycidae; genus Centroberyx; species Centroberyx affinis. Next base: position 346,597 of record NW_027279023.1, on the reverse strand, counting down.
AAAAATAAATGCTAATTTTGATAAATCCAAGGACATATTCAAGAGGTATGTGGTCAGAGATTCAGGAAGGGGAATCTCTGTGTCAAATACATACCTTTCCCCCACTGAGTCAATGTAATCCACTGCTTTCCCAGTTCTGCCATTCATATCTCCCATCAGCAGTACTGATCCTAATGACTGAAAGTGGATTATTTCTGTTTGTAATATTTGGAAGATGTCTTTGTTATAGTAGGGAGAATCATATGGAGGGATGTAAACGGCACACAGATAAATGTCTTTTCCTCAGTTGGTAACTTCTCTATCTAATTTAAGCCATATATGTGTTCTCCCTTTCTTCACAGGGGAAATGCTATTCATAAGATGTTCTTTAAACCATATAACAATTCCTCCTGAATCTCTGCCACATTTAACATGGGGGAGTTTTGTTGATGGTCTGCACAGTTCCCTGTAGTAGTGTTAGAGGTGAGAGGGTGTTTGCATCTCCTCCACTCCATGTCTCTAGCAGTATGATGATGTCTGAATTATTTACAATATTTACAAAATCAGGGTCAGTATTCTTTTCTCCAAAGGTGGAGGAATACATTCCCTGAATATTATAGCTTGTGATTTTAAGTAGTGGTATTGTGATTAATTAGTTTCATATTTACCAGCAAATGTATGTTTTCTGATCCAAACTATCGATCCATTTAACTTAGCAGATTGTTCCATATATATGTGAGCATGTGTTTTATCTGACTGAGTTCACTAGTGGAAGCTGTGTTTCCTCCTCTAGATACTACAGCAGCACAGCTGTCCAGCTGCCTGCTGGACTGCAGTCTGTCCATCTTTGCTCCAGTGTCAGGCTGTCTGGCTGTTGAGCTTCTATGATGTTTCAGTCTGTTGTCTCCTGTAGGCTGAGTGCTCCCTCTCTCTCTCTCTGTCTGTCTCTCTCTCTCTGCTCTCTCTCTCTCTCTCTCTCTCTCTCTCTCCCTCTGTCTCTCTCTCTCTCTCTGTCTCTCTCTCTCTCTGTCTCTCTCTCTCTCTCTCTCTGTCTCTCTCTCTCTCTCTCTCTCTGTCTCTCTCTCTCTCTGTCTGTCTCTCTCTCTCTCTCTCTCTGTCTCTCTCTCTCTCTCTCTCTCTCTCCCCCCGTCTCTCTCGCCCTCACTCTCTTTCTCCGTCTCTCTCTCTCTCCCTCTGTCTCTCTCTCTCTCTCTGTCTCTCTCTCTCTCTGTCTCTCTCTCTCTCTCTCTCTGTCTCTCTCTCTCTCTGTCTCTCTCTCTCTCTCTCTCTCTCTGTCTCTCTCTCTCTCTCTCTGTCTCTCTCTCTCTCTCTCTCTCCCCCCGTCTCTCTCGCCCTCACTCTCTTTCTCCGTCTCTCTCTCTCTCCCTCTGTCTCTCTCCCTATCTCCCCCCCCCCTCTCTCTCTGTCTGTCTCTCTCTCTCTGTCTGTCTCTCTCTCTCTCTGTCTCTCTCTCTCTCTTTCTCACAGGGTGTTGGTTGTGTGGAGCCTGTACAGGTGAGTGAGGGGCAGGTGAAGCTCTCAGGTGGAGCGGCCTGCTGCAGGATGGAGGACAGTCTGGCAGTAATGGATGTTCTGTGTGTGGTGGGGAGGATGGGGAGTTGCTTTTAACCTTTTGATTTTAATATGGAACAGGCCTGTTTGTTATTTTTGTTAAAGTAGGCTGTGTTTTCTTGAGTGGGTGGATTTCTCTTTTTTTTTGTTTTTTTTGTTTGAATCTTTGATGTTTTGGTGTTGTTGCTTGTAAACTGCGTATCCCGATTTAGAAACCGTTCTGTGATTGTGTTTTGTAAGATGAAGAGGTCAATAAAGTAGTTTTTAAAATTCAAATTCTCCCTCTCTCTCTCTCTTAACTTCTCGTCGTGTCGCAGATGATTTTCTCCACCAAAAGGTATTGTAAACATCAGTTTCCATGACAGTTTCAGTGTATTTTCCTTTCCTGACTCTATCAGCAGATCTTTTATGTGATCATAGCTCCTGCACCATAGCTTGCCTGGGAAGCTAAGCAGGTCTGGCTGTGGTCAGTCCTTGGATGGGAGACCACCTGGTGCTGGAAGTGGTGTTGGAGGACCAGTAGGAGGTGCTCTTCCCTCTGGTCTCATGCATAATATTCCCAGTGCCCCAGGGCAGAGACAGGGACTCTGTCCTGTGAGTGAGCACCGTCCTTCGGATGAGACGTTAAACCGAGGTCCTGACTCTGTGGTCAATAAAGATCCCATCGGCACTCATCACAGAGTAGGGGTGTAACCCCGGTGCCCTGGCAAAATTCCCAAACAGGCCTTCCCTCCATCATGGCCACCTAATCATCCCTTGTTACCTAATTGGCTCTTTCAGTCCTCTACTCTCCACTGTGATAGCTGATGTGTGGTGAGCGTTCTGGCGCAAACTGGCTGCCGTGCATCACCCAGGTGGGTGCTACACATCGGTGGTGGATGAGTTGAGTTCCCCCCCCCCCCTATGTGAAGCACTTTGAGTACCAGAAAAGTGCTATATAAATGTAATCAATTATTATTATTACTGTTACCGCCTGCCATTAGCTTATTTAGACTAGAACAAGAGGAAATCTACAACTCAAAAAAAAGGTTAAAGGTTTTTTCTGTGCAAACCGGATGTGTAGCTTCAAAACACAACTCAACGCTCTTCTAACGGTTTTCCAACATGTTAGTGTTAGTGTGTTCGTGTTCAAATCTAAATCTACTAAAAGTAGAAGTAGTTAGTAATTAGTTATGTTGCTTTCTGCCTGCAGGTTTGAGGGAAAAACCTTCAGTTCCCTTTGAGTCTCACTAGCAGCCAGCGATGCTAACAGGAGGCTTTCTGACCATTTCTTAACAAAAACACCAGTTCAAATAAGGTTTATCACACTAGTTCAACATTAATGATGTTGTGGAAACTATCTTTACATGTCTTTTGTAATGACAAATATGAAAGATAAAACAATACAGACGTTAAAACAGGGTGAACTACAGGGAGCCAGGGGGAGCCTGGCTCCACTTAATAAGACATGAGCTCCCCTGAAAACATGATTTGTCAAATTTTGGGGGTTCTCTAAAATATTGACAATATGCTATTTTTGCCATGCATTTCTATTTTTCTGTATCTTCATCATCATGGATGATGCGTAAAATTAGGCTATTATTGATGTATGATTCATGCATGAGGCTGATTCATCACTAATTCACTTTAATAAAGATACCGGCATGCATGCTATTCTTGCCATCACCATCGAAGCGTGGCGGCGCAATATCAAACTTCACTCACTTTAACTCAAAGATCAGAAAAAAGAAAAAAAAAGTGTTAGTGTTATGCCCTTTAAACAGGGGAATAGTGACGGGAGAAGGATGAAGAAACATGCAGCTCTCGCCTTCACTCGTCTGTATTAAGTCACACTTGGAACAATGCAAATAAAACATTTTTCCATACGGTATATGAACATAACAGCAACTAACGTAAATACAGACTAGACAAGTTGGACTCTATGGCGGAACCATGAGGTCTCTGGTAGCTAGCTAATACATTGACGGAGTTAGCCTTAAACTTTCAATCAATAATATCAACAAAACACGTATCCCACTTTCATACAAAACAACGGCAACATGAGGAAAAACATCGCCAACATGTGCTCATAAATTTATAGTGCACTGTGGACTGCAATTACCTTTAAACAGGGGAATAGTGACGGGAGAAGGATGAAGAAACATGCAGCTCTCACCTTCACTCGTCTGTATTAAGTGAGGGAGAGGAGCGCGATCCCCCTACTGGAGCCCCCGAGACATTACCAACAGATCGATGAACAATTAACCCTATTACATACAACTTGTCACATACTCCCCCTCAAAATAGATGTTGTCCCCAACATCCCAACCTTTGACCTTTAGTGCAAATAAGGGGTTAAACTGTATACCATTAATAATCATACAATGCAACATTTCAGCCTAGCACTACTGCTACATGTTACCTTTTATAGTGCAATGTCACAGACTGGAACTCTTTTCATACATTCTGCCATACGAGGGCAAATACCCAGTGTTCTTGTTTCTCTTATGGTCCTTTTTGACCTATAGTGTCCACGTGGTTACACACAGTTTTAACAGTCCTTTGCAACCCGGTTAACAGTCATATTTGCGTAGTATGTCCAAGAAAACTACACGCTCCTCTAATACAGGTCCATGCGTGTGATATGATTGGCTGCAACAGTGTCACGTGAATGTGTATGTTGAGCGTAACCATAGTCTATAAATGTAGCTCATGTTCAACAGTCCATTTGAATGTGAATTCTGTGTTGAACAGTCCATTTTGTTTTGTGAGTGTAATGTATATGCAGTTACTCAGTTCAATGGTGTGCAATGTTTCTACCTTCCACGTCCCTAATGCCGGAAGTGTTGGAAGTGGTATGGCTGCACAGCGTATGTCCATGGCACCTTAAAGTTTGTATGCAGGGGTAGTGTTCTCAGGTTGTAGCAGGCTGGTGAGCCAAGCCTATCATATGTGAAGACCTGGGGCCGTCTGTGCTGTCGCCTGGGCCGCTGAAGCTCCTCGCCGCTGGCATCACTTTGCACAGGTGAAGGGACAGCGCTCTCCACAGGTAGGTCCTCAACATAACTGTCCTCTCTCTCCGGTAAGTGCTTTGTTTGGGTAGTCACTCCTTGTTCTTTCTCTGGCTCAGGTGACATGTTTTCCTCAAACTGTATGCATTCAAGCTCCACAGGTGTATTAGTACACACAGGGTTCACTGTCTCAGGTGGGCACGATTTGGATTGCTGCTGAAGTGGCACCGGATAATACTCATCATCATCGTCCTCTTCCTCTGACTGCTCCGCTTCGTCATTTCTCTCCACACGTTTTTTCTTTGCTCGTGGCTGTACAGGCGTTTCCAGTGGCAGGTGGTCACATGGGAGGAGAAGATTACGATGCAAAATCCTTGATCTCCCTTTTCCTTTCTCAGGTCTGAGTTCGTAAACAGGGATATCTTTACTCACTTGACGCACAACTGTATGGACAGTATCCTCCCAGTGGTTTCTCAATTTGCCTGGACCACCACGAGGTGTCATGTTCCTGATTAAAACACGATCACCCGGCTGTAATACTGAGCTTTTCACCTTACTGTCATAATGTCTCTTGCTCCTCATGGCAGCTTTGTGAGCATTTTCTCTTGTGATCTCATACGCTTCTTCCATGCCTTGTTTCCACTTTTCCATGTAGTTGTGATGGTTGCTGTCTCCTTGTTCTGAGGTCAAGTTGAACAACATGTCAACTGGCAACCGTGGGGAGCGACCATACAACAAGTTGAAGGGCGAGAAACCAGTCACTTCACTGCGAGTACAATTGTACGCATAAGTCAGTTTGTTTAGTGAGTCTTTCCAGTTAGTCTTTTGTCTCTCTGTGAGGGTCTTTAACATCTGGAGTAGTGTTCGGTTAAACCGCTCTACCTGTCCGTTCCCTTGGGGGTGGTAGGGAGTAGTTCTCGACCCAGCAACTCCACAGTACTTTTTCAGTTGTGCGAACAGTTGGTTTTCAAATTCACCACCCTGATCATGGTGTATTCTTGTTGGGAAGCCAAATCTCAGTGCATAATCATTAAAGATTTTGTCTGCAGCTGTTTTGCCTGATTTGGAAGTTGTGGCGTACGCCTGGGCAAAACGTGTAAAATGGTCAATGATTACAAGAATATATTCATACCCACCCTTACATTTGTCAAGGTGCAAGAAATCAACTGAGACAAGCTCAAACGGTTGAGTGGTGACAATGCTCGTCAGTGGTGCTCTTGTCTCACGGCTTGGCTTCTTGTGTTTGAGGCACACACATTTTCTTGTGACATAATCCTCTATCTCTCGTTGCATATAGGGCCAGTAAAACCGATCCCGTATCAATGATGTAGTCCTATCTACACCTTGATGGCCCATTTCATCGTGGAGTTCCTTTAACACTGTACTTTTGTGTTTTTCTGGAAGCACCAGCTGTTTTCTGCTTGCAGTTTTTCTGTACAACACTCCACTGTCATTAATCTCCAGTTTGTCCCACTCTCTAAGGAGACATGTGATCTGTGAACTGAGTTGTTTTAGTTCTGGACCCGATGGCCTTTTCTCTGACAGTTTGTGCTGAATCACTGGTCCAATAGTAGGATCATCCTTTTGGTCATGTTTGATTTGTCTTGTTGTTAATGGAATGAGGGATGTGTCTGTAGTTATTGCCGCACATTTGACTGAGACCCCCATGGACCATAACACACTGGATTCATCCTGATTCTCCACTGCTTGTGTAGCTGCTCCAATCACATCATATGACATTTCCTCACAACACTCTTTCATGAATGTCTCCATATCTAAAGGCATTCTGGACAGACTGTCTGCATCAATATTTTCCTTGCCAGGGCGGTATTTGATTGTGAAATGGAAATCTGCCAGTTCTGCTACCCATCGGCACCCTGTTGCATTCAATTTGGCAGTGGACAGTACATAGGTAAGTGGATTATTGTCACTGTAGACTGTGAAGAATGGTGCATAGTATAGGTAATCACGAAATTTCTCTGTGATCGCCCATTTGAGGGCTAAGAACTCTAACTTGCCTGAATGCAAATGGTAATTTTTCTCTGCTGCAGTTAAAGTACGGGAGCCATAAGCAATCACACGGAGCTTTCCATTCTGCCTTTGGTACAATACTGCACCTAGTCCCTGGTTGGAGGCATCAGTATGGAGAACAAATGGCTGTGAAAACTCTGGGAAGCCTAGAACAGGAGGCTGAATGAGACAGTCTATTAGCTGTTCTAAGATTGACTGATGCATGTCAGTCCACTCAATGGGTGCGTTGGATGGAACTCCTCTGGTGTTTCGTTTTGTTTGCCACTTCCTCTTTTTGTTTTGCAGGGTCTCAGTTTCTACAGGCGCTTTAGTCAGATCATATAAGGGGCAGGCAATACGTGAAAAATCTTTGATATATTGCCGGTAATAACTCAACAGTCCCATGATTGCTCTTAACTCACCAACAGTACCTGGCTGTTTGTTTTTCAGGGCCCTTACTGCAGCAGTATCGGCAGGGTCCATCCTGTTTCCTTCGGCAGACACGATCCTCCCAAGATACCGCACTTCTGCTTTAAACAGGTCACACTTTCTGGGTTTCAGTTTTATCCCATGCTCTCTCAGCCGTTGCAGCACCCCTCTGACATCATTTACATGATCCTCAAATGTTCTGCTAAACACAAGAACATCATCAAGATACGGCACACATATTTCATCCCTTAAACCCTCTAAGCACTCTTCCATGCAGCGCTGGAATGCTGCAGGTGCATTCATGAGCCCAAATGGGATTCGGACCCACTCATATAGGCCCCAGGGGGTCACGAAAGCTGTTAGATGCCTACTGTCCTTGGCCATGAACCCCTGGTGGTATGCTTTACCCTGGTCCAGCAATGAAAAGAGGGTGTTTCCTCCCAGGTTGTCCATAATGTCCTGTACTCTAGGGATTGGGTGGCGATCTGGCTGAGTTTTCTTATTGAGCTCCCTGTAGTCAATACATAAACGCAGAGTACCGTCCTTTTTCCTTACACAGACGACTGGGGAAGAGTAGGAAGAGGCAGACTTTTCAACCCACCCTTGCGCTATCAAGTCCTGTAAGTAGTCTTTCATCTCTTTGTATAAGGGCTTTGGAACAGAGAGATATGTTCTTGACACTGGCTCAGCATCTTTTAATGAAATGTTCACTTGCAGATTTTCCACACAGCCTATGTCGTCATCAGACCTGGAGAATGACTCTGACTCTTCTCTTAACATTTGACTGGCTATTTGTCTCTGGTGTTCATCAAGGTGAGCTAAATCAACAGGAGGATCCCATTGTTCATGGGCAAGGGTGCTTTCACTGGAGCTCTGGGCCTGGACATGGTGGATGGATACAGTTGGTAGGTGATCTGTTTTAAATATGTTGGCAGGATATACTGACGTAACGGCCTGTACAGTTCCAATAACAGTCCTTCCTGACAGCGTAATGTCATGATTGGTAGGATTTTGCACGCTAACAATGATTTTTGGGACCATGCCTGCCTTCACTGACACAAGAGTATCACAAAACTCTAGTCCTTCAGGCCACTGTGGGTTCTCATGAGGCTCAAAAATCAGAGTCTCATCCTCTCTGAAAGACGGGGCCTGTACTCTACACTCAATTTGGATGGAGCTACGTTTAGGCACACTGACCCTCTCGTTTGCTGTCCTCACATTATGGTCACACATCTGCCCTACACTCACTGCATTAATAAAGGTTTTTGCTTTGTTTTTCCTGAGATGAGGAAATGCCATTTTTACTGTCTTCACAAGTTTCTCTTTGTCTCCATGTTTTGTCTGGTCTTGTAGACTGTCTAGCACAAGGCGTTCAATGACATTAAAGCCAATAATAGGACATTGTTGTTGGTTGCCTTTTAGCACTAGCATGGGTATTAGCAACTCATCATCACTAGCAGTAAGTTTAAAGGACACTTCGAGCCAACCGATGTATGGCATTTCTGTCCCATTGGCCGCTTCAATTTGTAAAGGGTCAAGTGGGTCAACTAGCTCTGCTACATCCCTTAGTGGTACATCAGGTAAGTGACTTTCTTTCCATACCTCATCTATAGTACAAACTTGTGAACCTGTATCCCAAAGTGCCTGAATCCTCTGTTTATGCAAGAAACACCTGATGAGGCACTTCTTCCCTACTAACTCCCTTACAGTAGGTGTCTTCTCTGGAGCATTGTTTTCTTTACACTTGGGTTTCTCACTTAACTGTGTTGTCTGTTTCTTAATACCTGAACATGTGTATGGCTTACAATGTTTTTTGTGTGCAGGCCAATGGGTTCCCTGGCATTCTGTTGAACAGTATAGTGTGGTTTTACAAACTGAACAACATTTTAGTTCCTCACTTTCTTTTGCTTCTTTACAACTTCCACAAATTTGGGACTTATCTATGTTGCCGGTTGCCCCATGTCCCGTGGGAGCAACCCCTCTTAGTTTAAAGGGCTCTTCCTAGTGGGTTCTGCTAGTCTCTGTGCTTTACAACCTGCCCTGAAATGTTCACTGCTCCCGCACCTAAAGCAATGCTGACAGTACTCTTCACCTGCTTGAATACAAGAATAACACCTGGGGTGGGGGCGTGGTACTGGGTAATATCGCTGTGGTGCAAACCTTTGTTGGAACTGAGCTGTTTCCCTCATCTGACCAGGGCTGAATGCTGGTCGGTACTCCTTCACTGCTGCTGGTGGCTGCTGGTAGTAAAGTGGCCTGGCATTTGATTCAGTCTTATAAGGTGAGAACTGTGGGGTTGACAACACTGGGTAAGAGGCAGACACATTTGCTGGTTCTCTGCTTGGTGGGAGATACTGTGGGGGTGTAGGTGTGGACCTTTGGATGGTTTCCCTGATTTGGGAGACCTCAGCTCTCAAGTCTTTCAACAGCATCATGTCCGAGCGCATTTCTTTGATTTCAGATAGCAGATCCGGGGGCAGAGTAGCGGTGCTTTGCTGGGTGGTGCTTCTCCTTTCCACCGGAACTTCACTGGACTGGACTGTATTCACATTAGTTACTCGTGATGGAGCAGAATGTTTCTTTTTGTCCTGTCTCTCCTTTTCATTGGTGCATGCAATGCTCAATTTCTCCAGCAGCAGCTCATCTGATGTGTCTGTCTGTAGGAGGTAAGGCTGCAGGTCACTTTTAATATTGTCGTTCTGTAGGCCAGTCAGAACAGTATGCAAGAATAAACTCTGGGCTAATGCTGGGTCATATTTTAAGTTTGACTCGGCTTCCTGAGAAGCAAACAGGATTTTCTGTCTCAGGTCCATCACCCTTATCAGGAAATTTTGAGGGGTCTCTTTACTGCTCTGGGCCTCAGAGGTGAGTTGTTTATATAACTCTGTGGCGCCTCTCTCCTGGTAATGAGACCTGAGAATCCTGCGAAGGGCAGGTAGCATGAGTTTTTCTTTCCCTTCAAGGTAACTCCGTAACTGCAGACCTGGTGTGATGGCGCGGATTACAGCATCAATGATCTCTGACTCTGGATAGCCTTTGCTAAGCCCACTTTCAATTTGTCTGGCCAGACTAGAAAAGGTTAGCCTATCTTTTTGCCCTGGCTCGCCTATCTGGCCCGATATCTTGAAATCTTTGCGCCACATGGAGCCATTAGGGGGTGCTGGGGCCCTATTCTTTGCTGAAGTGTTGAAACTTGCAGGGGGGTTCATGTTTGTATTCATGCGGTCATGCATTGCATTCTCTTTTTCTTGTAATGACAGTCTTAGCGCCTCTACCTCTTTCTGGAGGTTTTCCTGTTCGTCGGTTTGACTTACGATTTCACATTCACTTAGGTCTGTTGCCACTTGGATTTTATCTATTATGTCCTGAACATTGAGGAGATCTGACATGCCCTCATCCTCTAGGTCGGCCAGTTCTTCCTGTTCAAGATACTTTATGACATGTGAAATTAACTGACTGCGAGTTTTACCAGTCACAGGTTCTTTTCCTGGCCCTGAAATCTGAAGTGCGTTGCATACTTTAATCAGCTGTTCTACAGTCAGTTTGTACAATGTTCCTTTAATCTCCAGTTGTAGCTTCTCCAATTCAGACTCCATCTTATCAGAGGAGTGGGCATAAGCAGTAAAATAAGGGTTTTTCTGACTTAATTGGCTTTTTGCTGCTCCCTAGTGGTCACTTTTGCTCACTTCAGGATACACGTTGCCAATGTTGGTCTGAAGAACACCTCGACCGCCTTGCCGGGCTCCTTTCTCTGATGCCTGGGTTGTTTGAAGGGATGATGCCGAGAGGGTTCCACTTACAGCTCAGGGATGATCCTCAAGCCAATCATCCCAGCGGTGCCTCCAAATGTTATGCCCTTTAAACAGGGGAATAGTGACGGGAGAAGGATGAAGAAACATGCAGCTCTCGCCTTCACTCGTCTGTATTAAGTCACACTTGGAACAATGCAAATAAAACATTTTTCCATACGGTATATGAACATAACAGCAACTAACGTAAATACAGACTAGACAAGTTGGACTCTATGGCGGAACCATGAGGTCTCTGGTAGCTAGCTAATACATTGACGGAGTTAGCCTTAAACTTTCAATCAATAATATCAACAAAACACGTATCCCACTTTCATACAAAACAACGGCAACATGAGGAAAAACATCGCCAACATGTGCTCATAAATTTATAGTGCACTGTGGACTGCAATTACCTTTAAACAGGGGAATAGTGACGGGAGAAGGATGAAGAAACATGCAGCTCTCACCTTCACTCGTCTGTATTAAGTGAGGGAGAGGAGCGCGATCCCCCTACTGGAGCCCCCGAGACATTACCAACAGATCGATGAACAATTAACCCTATTACATACAACTTGTCACATTAGGGTCCTATTTAAACAATCCATGGTGCATGGTCTACAGCGCATGGTGCAATGCATTCAGGACGAGTCCAAATCCAAACTGCTAGTTAAACGCAAAGTAAGGCACAAGGTGCAAAGGGGTTGTACTAAGTCCCTTAATTAATCATAGGTGTGTTTTGGGGCGTAACATGAACTCGCCCAATCAGAGTGTCATCTCCCATTCCCTTTAAGAGCCAGGTGCGCTCGCACCTTGGCGTGTTGCTATTTAAATGGGGGATTCAGCAATTTGGAGAAACAAACGGTTTCCTGATGAGGAAACGGATCTGCTCGTGTGCAATGGTGATGTGTGTGTGTGTGTGTGTGTGTGTCAGGTGAAGGTCAGATGACTTTGCAGTTTATTTTAATGACTTTTTGCTGGACTGTGCTTTTTACATATCTACTGTGTTGTTTTTCTTGGTTGTAGGTTGTGTATTTAGCAATTGGCAATGTGTGATGATGGTTAACGGGACATGATGCACGCTGTGCATTTGATGCATATACATGCAAATTTTCATAGGAGATGATCCTATTTTTCTATTATTTTGCATGGTAACCTTGTGTGTGTGTGTGTGTGTGTGAGAGAGAGAGAGGGAGAGAGAGAGAGAGAGAGAGAGAGAGATCTTACTATCTGAATAATGTGTCCTTTAAATAGCAGGAAAACACTGCTCCAGACTTTAGACCAGGTTTTTGTTGGTCAATGGCACAATCGCTCTCCGTTGCCTCAAGACAGCAATGTGCCAACGCGTCTGACCACACCTCATTTAAGACCAACACACCCATGGGCGCAAAGATGGGCGCAAGTACATTTATTTATATCTATTTAAACAAGGTGGGCGCTGGGCGTGAAAAGGAGATCACTAGAAGCTAACTGGCTATCAAAAGACAGCTGATTCTATGCTATTTGGTTAGCAACTTAGTAGCTAAGTTGACTCTGATGCTATGATATGTGGTTAGCGAGCTATGTCAATGGCAAGTTGAAAAACAATCGTTTTCATAGGAAATTATATGTTTTTTGCCTTCTGCGTGAAACTAGCCACAATAAGGAAACTCACTTCCGGTAGAATTTCTTAGCTTTCAAAATAAAAGTCTTGATGTTTTAATGAAATGGTGTTTCTCTTGTTGATAATAAATACAAACATGTTAATCACAGAACCCCCTCCAAGAAAATGTGATAGTGACAATGCAGATGCGGTTGATGTTGATGTTAAGTGCATTAAGTCACACTGAAAGAGGAAAAAAAGTACACATTCAGCTGGTGTGGCTGGGAAAACTACATTTTGTACCTTCTTGAAATGGGCGTGAGATTGAATCTACAGGAGAGGAATAAGAAAATGTATAGAAGAGACCTATCGTCATTGTAAGTGTGGGGGCTGTATATTCTTACTACTTGTATCAAGAGCTCTATCAGTGAATTAAGTATACAATTAGACCACTTCAATCACAATTTGGTTTTTGGTGGTTGGGTTATTCTTTAGTTATTTAGGATTAGCCCAATTGTAAACCAAGAGTTTTTAAACTTAAGAAATGTTTGTTTGTTTTTTTGCTCTACATTGTCATTTCAAAATTTGTTTGACATTTTCAATTCCAAGTTCTATGCAAAGTACTCTGTTATATCAAAGTGACAAGGAAATTATATTTTTAATAAAACTCTGCATGCTTTCTGCATGCTGCATCGTTTTTATTTGTTATGCCACCTCAGCATTAATTGAAATTGGGATTTCTGCAGTCAGAAACAGCCTACGTCGTCCTCCTAAACATTTTGCTACATTATTAATTATTAGTTACAGAGATTTCACGATTCACGACTGTTTTTAGTGCCAGCCTCTATGGGCTTTTATTTTGAAAAGGAAATGCGCATCGGCGACAAAAAAGCTTTTGGCAAGGTTCGCGGACCTGCAAAGTTCCACTGTCCGACCCATTTCGGCCACCATATTCTCAGGAGGTGTTTCTCACGGATGTTTTAAACGGTGTTTCTTGTACTGACGTAGCCGGTGGGGGGCGTGTCTTGTACGGTCTTATAGCGAGTCTGCAGGTGCAGGTAGACACACTTGGAGGTTTTGTCAGCAGACTACAGACATGTCAAAAAGAGAAACAAGGAAGCTTACTTGTTTTGGATTTACCAAAAAATTGAAGCCAATCGACTCTGAAGAGCAACCAGAGCCAGAAGCTTCTACCGCAAATGTCAGCTTGACCGACTCTGATGCTTCACCTGCTGGGACGCCCGGGGTGACACCGCCCTGTTTTAAGGTAACGGGCTATTCCCAATTACAGTAACTGTATTATTCACTGTTAGCACTGTATTGTATGTGATGGGTGCTGGTGAGGACCGGATCCCTTCTAGGCAGCCTGGCCTATTTTTGTTGGTAGGCTATTTACAATGCTCATGCATGTGTGTGTTGTTATAGGCTGGTTTGTTGATGCGTGTCCCTCGCATCTGATGTCTTGATTGTACCGATAAATTATTGTGCTCATCTGTATGTGATGGGTAACTTTAACCTTTGTTGATGAGGACTGGATCCCTTGTAGGCAGCCTGGGGCCTATACTACGAAGCAAGTTCAACAAAGTCAGGGTATCTTTGATTTAGCCGGTGTTACAGTTTAACTGGTTTCCAGATTAACTGGTTTCCAGATTAACTGGTGACCGTAGCTTGAATGTGTCGGTGGTTACTCGGAGCGACGGCAGATGTTGCAACCAGGAAGAGATGTAGCTGACCTCGTGAATGCCTTCATAAATTCTGTGCCATTTCTAACTGTCATTTCAATAAATATTCATCTGATTGTGATGTTGATCTGTAAATTCGTTAATGCAGCTGAGCTCGTGACATTCGTCAACCGCATTTTGAACGTTTCCCCCAAGAAAGAAGAAAATAAAAATATAGACTCCACACGGGATTCGATCCCATGGACAAAATACTACAGAAGCTTGGCACAGGTTACCTGTTGTTATTCACCTGCACTACACAGGACAGATGACCTCTGCCCAAATTTAAATTTACATAGAGTTACACCGACACATCCACACTCAACACCACAAACGTTTCCTTGTGTGAACAATACAGACAGGTTAACCTGTGACCACGCTATAGCGCTGCAGAGCTTTTCCAACAAACACGCGCTCACATTCATTTTAGAGTACTGTGATTTCGTTCTGTAGTTATCAGTGCACGGTGTAAGGTTTTTAAGGTTAATGACAAAATAAAACGTTTATCGGGCTATATTAAATTTGTCACGAAAATAACTGAACGACAGCATTTTCATGTGGCTTGAGACTTCAGCTGTTAAGAGTTATACCAGCGTGCGACTAGATGTAGATTGCATGGAAATTAATTTACAAGAAACCTGACAGTTTCAAGTGAGTAGCAGAGAGTTTACACTGCGACTGAGATTCCACTCGGTTTCAAGCAACTACAGTGATGTGACTTTCAAATGTCTAAACCACCTTCGTGAGACTGAAAACCCAGGGTTAAACCTGAGGTTACCTCGCTAACCCCAAATCCTGCTTCGTAGTACAGGCCCCTGGCGTGCTCTGTGTTTGATTTCATGCTCGTACATGAGTGTGTTTATAGGCTGTTTTGCTATTTGACCTATCCGTGTCTTATTTGTGCCGATAAACTACAGAATATAGTACATCACTCTGCAGAGTATCTTGTGCCCTGCTTTAGTTGGCCGTATTGTATCATACTGTGATGTTTGGTTTTGAAACCCGTGTGGAGGTTTGATGTGCTCATTAACTAATTATAATGTTTCTTTGCAACAAGAGTCACAGTCAGTCTTCTCTTTGAGGCACGCGCATCCATCCATCTAGTGGACACACAGTAGAACTACATCACATGATCTGTGATTTCTGTGCCTCAGACCTCAGAGGGGTATTGCACAAAACTAGGATAAAGACATCCAGGATAAATGAGCAGGCGCGGCTTGACTAAGCCTTGTCGGCGCTATCTTGGATTAATTGGTTGCACGTTTGCCGAGCCAGGATGAAGAGACGCGGCTTAGTCAAGCCAGGTGTGGATGTTTGGGATAAGTGCGTGTTCACGGCATTCTTAATAAGACCACGAAATTGATCACAGAATCACAGATTGAAGAATGGATCACGGACGCGCAACTTCATTTACATTTGCTGAACAAGAGCTGCTTCTTCAGCAATTTGAGGAAATGAAAGGCACAATACGCAAAAAAGGAAACACCAGTGCCGCAAAAAAGGAGAGGGAAAAAGCCTGGCAGACAATAGCCGACCGGCTTAATGCGTAAGTAGCCCAAACATGTAGAATTAATAAAGTGTACTCCACAGGAACTGTCAGAATTAGCCTACAGTTAAAGGATGCGGAGCTGATGACTTTAAGTCCACTAATCAATAGGTGTTTTTGTGTTTTGTTTTGCTTTAATGTGGCCCATAGAAGTGCATGTTACTCAGGTTATGTAAAGTATAAATAAGTTCAAAGAAATGATCTACTCTCTGTCATCTATTGAATCTATTTATCCCATGTTGTGTTCTGTTTCATCCATCATCCTTCATAAAGAACAAACTTGTCTGGCCAGAAAAGGACCTGGCAACAGGTGAAAACCAAATATAAAAACATTCTGCAGTCTGGTGAGTTACTTTATTGTAGCCTAAATAGCAATTATCAAATGAAGTGATAGATTTGTTGTCTGCTGACAATGAATTTCTTTACGATTTTAGCGGTCAAGAAAAAAGCACACTGCGCTGGCACAGGGGGCGGCCCACCCACCCAGGACCTGACCCCAGCAGAGGAGCTGCTATCCCATACCCAGTCTGAAGTGCCAGTATGCAAGATTGTTATATGTTTATTATAGGTAGCAATAACCAAAACCAAAAACAGATGCAACATTTTTGGTTTCTCTGGATGTATGAATACTACACAAGACAAAATACCATCATGATGTATAGATGGCAGTTACCTTGTAGTCCTTTTTTCTCCTCTTTCATCATCATGTAGGATTTCTTTTAGATATCTGTATTGTACCTATTATCTTTTTGAACCTTTCAGTGTTGGTGTTGTATTAATAAGGAAAGCATTCCAAATAAACCGTCTGGCTTCTTACTTCCATTTCTCAAATATTGTCTTTTTATATGTGCTTTTGGTCTTTATATATAAACTGTGCTAATAAATAAAACTAAAAGTCAACCAGCAAATGAAATGACTACAGTTATAATATTTGGATGATGTAACATGTGTAGAAAAACCATGGACATTCTGTAAAACACACTCATTTCTCACAGTACTGACAGCAGAGCCACTACAGGATTAACCTGATCCTGGTTGTTAGCCTGGTCTGGAGCAGGCTAGCTGCAGAGACTAAATCACCATGGTTACTTGTCCGGGATAAACTTGGCCTGCTTTCGTGCAACCGACTTGAGGCTAAGTTTATCCAGGATAACCAATATTTCCAGGCTTAATCCCTTATCCTGGTTTTGTGCAATACCCCTCTGGGCCCAGTATTTCAAAACTTGTAATCTGGATCAGAATAATCCGGATAATGAAATCCTCCTTTTCTCAGTCATGGATCACGGTGATCCTGCTGACTTTATCTGAGTATTTCAAAACACAGGCAGGGTGGATCACTGTGATCCCTACCTGGCCGGATACGGAT
Source organism: Centroberyx affinis (assembly GCF_046629955.1). Taxonomy (NCBI): domain Eukaryota; kingdom Metazoa; phylum Chordata; class Actinopteri; order Beryciformes; family Berycidae; genus Centroberyx; species Centroberyx affinis. Next base: position 329,614 of record NW_027279023.1, on the reverse strand, counting down.
TTCCCAATCTCAAGTCTCCGCCTCCGGGATCTGAAACATGGCGGACTACTTCATGAAAGGAGTAGCACAGAGCCGACTTTCACGTCAAAAGTGTAAGTTAACCGTCGTCTATTGTGTAGCGGTTTTAATACCATACGAACGGCAACCAACACATCATGCAAGCCAACTATTTGAATTGTCACCTTATTAAAAGCAGGCCGTGGCGATCTCTAATTGAGACGCGGCCGTGCTAACGGGAGCTAACGCGGCTCCATTGACTTGTGTGTTAAGCAGCTAGCGGGCTATCATTAGCGGCTATCATTAGCGTCACGTCATTTGCAACACGGCAGATTTACAGTATAAGCAGGCTGCATTGTGTACAGACCTGCTCAGTGCTTAGAAAACACAACGCAACACAGTTTGAGTATTAACTACAAGGTTTGTTCAGAAGGTTCAGAATGCTACAGTAGCCTAATGCTGGTGATGATATCATGTTTTTGTGAAGGCTACATAAACACAATTTGGGATTGTGGATTAAGATACTCATACACCTTCTACTTTCAGAGTCCACTCACAGCCATGGACCACTCAGCTGACTATGTGCTGCTCACACCTGTGGAGACCGGTGAGCCATCAACACCATCAAGTGCCAGCATTGCTCCACCCGGTCCACCATTGGTGAGAGCTTGGTTTTTTTGCATTTCACTACACTGTTTTTAAACCTTGGTTTTAGCTTTGCAAGTGACCAATAAACTTATCTATCTACCACATCAGGCACGGGGGCCAGAGCCAGAGCCAGAGCCAGCGCCAGAGCGACGGCGACGGAAGAGGCATGCCGGTGATGAGGAAGCCTATGAGAGGCTCCTCAAAATGGAGACAGAAAGGGCAATCAAACAGACTGAACTGGACAAAGAGCAAATTAAGCTGACGCTGCTTCAGCAAAAAGAGACAGAATTGAAAATCAAGCTGTTAGAGAAACAGCTTGACATTTGAAATAGCATGGTCCTGTTTTAGTTAGTGGTCACATTATTTGACATGTCTTTGTTGGAATAAAACTTTGTTTGGACCCTGCATCCCTTTGTCTTTCTCTGTTTTGGTACATGCAAGTTACAATGTTTGGTGAACTAGAATTTGAGAAATAATTGTAATTTTATTTACAGCAGTTTTACAGTGTGGTCAAAATTTTTACTATGCTTTACATTTTTTGATATTACTTAAATTACTTGTTAGAAGTACAACACTAACACTTAAGTGTAACGAACATCTTGAGTAACAATATCTAGGAGAAGTATGAGCTGAGAGTTTGTCAGTCCAAGTCAAATCCACCTCTGAGGTGGGATTCAAATGATCCTGAAATTTTGGTATCAAGTTGATCCAGATATCTGACTTAACTTTTGAAATACCCAAATCAGCCTTTTATCTGGATTCAAGGGAGGATTGGATTACCAGAGCTGAAACCCTGATCTTCAGGATCAGGATTCTCCTGATCTGTGTTGAAATACCCAGTTTTCAGATCAGATCTAGATTTAATCCAATCCGACCAGGATAATCCTGTCAGATCACGTTTGAAATACTGGGCCCAGAGGGTGTTTTGTGACACTGTATGTTGTCTTGAAACGCCAGGACGCCATTTATTGAAACACTGAGGAAAACACTAGTAAGAGCAGCTCCTGACCACAGCTAGGCCTGCTGCCTGTTCAGAAGTGAAACACCGATTGTGTCTCATAAGGAGAAGCTTCTCTAACCTGTTGTCAGACAAGTCTGTTCCTTCTGGAGGTGAGCAGCAAACTTCCCAAACTGAACAGCCGCTCCACAGGCGCTAGATGGGGGCGGGGTAAATGTTTTTATGTTTGAGAACTGGTTGAGGGTCTCAATCCCAAATCCTCCTGACCTCAAATAATCCATCACTAGTAGCTGTCCACCACCGTGTCCTGCTCTGAAATCCAGCTGCTGTTGTTTAGTCGGAGTGCGTTTGTCGTTGGCAGTGGAGCCTCCTTGTCGGGTTGTTTTTCCCCGAGTTTCTCATCGCTGTGTTGTCGTATTAGATGCTATGACAAGTTGGATGTTGTGTTTTTAGCTGTGGAAAGCGGTTTGCTGCCACACAAAGTTTAGAAACGGACGATAATGTGCTTTGCATCCTTGACTGAGATAAATTCAAAGTAATGGGAAAACTTCCAGCTGCTGAAGGTCTGTGTCTCTCCCTCACACTTGCTGTTTTAGCTAGTAGCCGACATAAACCGGCTCGCGCATGACCTTAAGATACATATGAGGAGAAAAAGGGGAGGAAAAAAAACCCTTTGAAAAGGTTGACGGGGGTTCAGGCTTAAGTAACGCAGTAACGGAGCGTTACTGGGATTAGTAACTATAATGTAATTACTGAATTTGAAATTGTAATCCCTTACGCTACTCGTTACCGAAAAAAGTAATCACATTACTGCCCAACACTGCCTATAATGGTGGCAGCAGAGTCGCCACCACTTTTTGGGTTTCAAAACACTTTCTTCTAACAGTGCAGAAGATTTGAGAAAAATAAGCTTTTTATGGAAAATTAATGGGATTTAACTCAGGAAACATGCGACCAAAACCTTACATGTTGCATTCATATTTTTGTTCAGAATAGTTTAAAGGTCCATATTCTCCACTGTCCAGAGTTTTATTTTGTAGTTAGCTGTGGTGTGTGTGTGGTGTCATGAACCAAAAACACAATCCCTTTCTCCACGTTCATTTTCCAGCATCTCTCTGAGCCTTAACAGGAACAGTCTGTTTCTGTCGCCGTGTCTTTAAGGCTCATTAATATTAACGACCCCTCTGTTCCGATCGGCTAACCGTTTCCAGAGTGAAACATGAGACGCCGCGGCCCGGCGGCTACAGGTAGGGAAAACTCTCCGGTAATAAACAATGACTATAATTTCTTACAAAAATGATAATGAGCGAACCTTTGTGACATCACAAAGTTACGGAAGTCCAAACAGCTCGTTTAGAGGCTCGCTTTTCTAATGTGGATTGTGTGGATTTAGTTTTGATACTTTCACCATGTTTAGATACACATCCAACTCCTTTAATAATAATAATAATTACAATAAACTTTATTTATATAGCACCTTTCAAAACATTACAAAAAGGTTACAAAGTGCTTTACAATAAAAACAGAACACTTTAAGAAGCACAGAGAGATTAGAGTGAACTAAAAGCCATAAAAAATAGACACATTATAAACACAAAGGGAGTAAACACACAAAATTAAAAAATTAAAATAATAAACATGAAATTAAAAACAAATAAAAATCAAGAAAAATAAGGAGGCAGCTCAGGTAAAATCAGGAAATGCTTTCTGATAAAAGTACGTTTTAAGAAGAGACTTGAAAGAAGACGCTGACTCAGCCTTATTTCCTCGGGCAGGTCGGTCCAGAGCCTCGGGGCCCTGATGGCCCCTCTGTCCCCTTTAGTTTTCAGCCTGGACACTGGAAGGGACAGAAGACCTCTGCCCGAGGATCTCAAACTACGCAAAGGTTCATAAGGGATTAAAAGGTCTAAAATATAATCTGGAGCCAGGTCATGAAGAGCCTTAAAGGTAATCAATAAGATCTTAAAGTCAATCCTAAAACAAACAGGGAGCCAATGTAAAGAGGCTAAAACAGGTGTGATGTGATCGTGCCTCTTAGTTCTGGTTAGAAGCCTGGCAGCTGAGTTCTGTACAGTCTGTAGACGTTTCATAGTGTTTTGATTAAGACAGGAGAAAAGGCTGTTACAGTAATCAAGGCGCGAGGAGATAAAAGCATATACAACAGTTTCTGCATCTCTAAATATTTAAACTATATCTTATATTTGCAATATTTCTGAGGTGATAAAAACATGATTGGACAAGCTTTGTGATGTGTTGCTCAAAGCATAAATTGCTATCAAACAGGACACCAAGATTTCTTGCAACAGGCTTGATATGTTGTGACAGGTAACCAGACAATGGCAGTATTTGTTTTGTGCTGGGGTCGAATAACAATGATTTCTGTTTTATTGGAATTGAGCTGAAGAAAATGTATCGACATCTAGTTTTTTATATCACTCAGGCAATCCTGTAGAGAACTCAGCATACTGAGGTCAGTGGGCTTAACAGGGAGGTACAACTCTGTGTCATCCGCATAACAGTGAAAAGAAATACCATGTCTACGGATGACATCACCCAAGGGGAGCATATATAGGGAGAACAAAATTGGTCCTAGCATTGACCCTTGAGGCACACCATACTTGATTTAAAAATGACGACAAGAAGTTGTTAACAGAGACACAAAACTTCCTATTAGACAAATAAGATGATAACCAGTCTAATGCAGTACCAGATAAGCCCACCCAGTGCCTCCGTCTATCTAGAAGAATACCATGATCAGTTGTGTCGAAAGCTGCACTTAATTCAAGCAGCACAAGAATTGAACACATGCCTGCGTCAGCATTCATTAAAAGGTCGTTAGTGACTTTTAGAAGGGCTGTCTCAGTGCTGTGATACTGACGGAAACCTGACTGAAACTTTTCAAAGATACTATTATTTTCCACAGCGGCAAGAAGCTGCTTTGAAACAATTTTTTCAAGAATCTTAGAAATAAAAGGTAGTTTAGAAATCAAGCGATAATTATCAAGGAGAGTAGGATCAAGCCCGGGTTTTTTCAGGACTGGTTGGACACAAGCAGTTTTAAAATAATCTGGGACACAACCGGTAGACAGAGAGCTGTTCAAAAGAGAGAGCAAATGGGGCCCAATACATTCCATTACTTCAAATAAAAACTTAGTTTTTTGTCAAGAGGGCTGGAGGATACTCTCATATGAGACATGATTTCTAGAAGTTCAGGCAGAGTAATAGGGGAAAAATAGCTCAAAGTATCCCAGAGTGGGTGGTCAACATCTAAAAAGGCAGGATTGGGGGTAATACTAAGTCTTATTGACTCTACCTTTCCAGCAAAGTGCAATAAAAACTTTTCACAATCAGCATCACAATCTGCAGAGGCACAAGGAGAGGCTGGGTTTACTAACTGATCAACGGTCTTAAATAGAAATCTGGGGTTGTGCTTTTGGGCAGAAATAAGTTCAGAAAAATAGCATGTTCTTGCATCTTTCACCATCCTATTATAAAGAAGTAGTAACTCCTTCATAGCCACAAAGTGGACCTGGAGATCTGATTTCTTCCAGCTACGTTCTGCTTTTCTGCATTTCCTTTTACAGCTACGAATACTGTCATTATTTAACCAGGGCTGTTTTCTAGTCTTTGAGTTAGATCTAGTCTTCAAAGGAGCTATGAGATCTAAGGTTGAGGAACACAGAGAATTAAAAGAATTAACCAAATCATTGGTGTAGGAGAAGTCAGGAAACACATTGCCATGAGAATTAAACAGTGTGCAGAATTTAGAGGCACTATGCTCATTAAAGATGCGAGTGTAGTTAGAGCGGGATAAAACTGTACTAGCAGCCTGTAATTCACTGTTAAAAACAATGCATTGGTGATCAGATACAAACATGTCCATGATCTCCACAGATGGTATTCTCAGACCCAGACTAAAAACAAGGTCTAGAGTGTGGCCACGGTTATGAGTTTGGCCAGACACATGTTGTTGAAAGTTCAAAGATCTAGTGATATTTAAAAAATCAGTAGCAAGGACATTAGAAGACTCGTCAACGTGAATATTAAAATCACCACAAAGAACAACTCTATCATAATTTTATCATCAAATAAATGTATCATCACAGAGGCAGTGGGAGTCCTGCTTTACACCATGTGACCTTTAACTAGAACACTCACTGAGAGACGGAGGACACAATGAGGACGCTCTCCAATGACTTCAGCTTTTTATCACATATTTTTTCAGCACCACCCTTTTCTTTGTGTTTTTTTGCTCTCCATGTTGCTTTGGCCCAATCCCAAACCAGCCCCGACCCACCACCACTCCACCACCAAGTCACTCCAAATCAAGTTACACTGGCAGCTGTGGAGGGCCTTCTGATGAAGGGGGAGGGTAGAAATCGGGTAGAAATACAAACTGTAGGACGCCTTCGCTAATCTACCGGAAGAATTGGAAGCAGTCGTCACCACAGCAACCGATAGATGTTTTGCCGTGTCAAATTTTACTAGAGGCAAGGATTACAGGTTGAAACTGTCCTGTAAACCCATAACATCCAAAACCATGAGAATGACATGTTTAGTAAATTGGACTTTTTTTATGTATGCATGCAAACCCTTTTCTGTATGCTGACGGTCTGACTGCAGCTCACAATCTGACTTCCGGCCGCTTACTTCTTCAGGTGTTATGAGGCTCAGGAACAAAATAGTTGCATTAGCGCCCTCTGTGGTGACTGTTGATATAACTCTGTCTGACTCAAATAATAAGAACTCTGTCATTCAGATCTTAGCAATGTGTGTGTGGCCGAACGGGCCATGCAGGCCGGCGGCCGTCCTGGAACAAGCGGCTGTTCTGGACTTCTCCAGAACTTCCAGATGGCCAATCATGGACCCGACACAATCAGATTATGGTCGTGATTCCACTTGTCTTTGCTTACACTGCTTTTTCCTTTTTGCATTTGGTTTGTCAGTACAGAAAAGGAGTGAGTATAGAGTTGTCCGGTTTTGAGTCCTAAAACCAGGAAGTGAGTCAGCATGTTTGAGCCATGGTTCCCTCGGCTATAGGATTTCAATGGGGTTTTGGTTAAAAGCCTGAAAATAAGGTCTGTGGTTAAGACAAGCTTAAGAAAGTTTTCATGATTTGTTTGGTGAGAAAAATAAACAATTAAACATCCCTTTTGTGAATTGTGAAGCTTTTATGCACCCTAATAAAGTAAGTAGCTAACAAATGGCTAACTGTCAAAAATTGAACTACAGTGTTTTATCGCACAGTAACACATCATCACATCTGAAAGTTTGGGTTGGTTGTGAAGCAATGCATATGTATACGGGTACTGTGTGTTGAAGGGGTTGATAATTGCAATGATTAATCGATTAATCGATTAGTTGTCAACTATTAAATTAATCGACAACTATTTTGATAATTGATTAATCGGTTTGAGTAATTGAGTAAAAGAAAAATAAGTCAAATTTCTCTGATTCCAGCTTCTTAAATGTGAATATTTTCTGGTTTCTTTACTCCTCTATGACAGTAAACTGAATATCTTTGGGTTGTGGACAAAACAAGACATTTGAGGACGTCATCTTGGGCTTTGGGAAACACTGATCCACATTTTTCACCATTTTCTGACATTTTATAGACCAAACAACTAATCGATTAATCAAGAAAATAATCGACAGATTAATTGACAATGAAAATAATCGTTAGTTGCAGCCCTAGTTGAAAAGGTCAGACTATAGAACAAATATTATCAATTACATTACCAATTACTTGTGTGACCTGGCTGATAAAGTGATCTTGCGAAGAGATGAATCTTAGTCATTCCTGTGGGAAAATTGCATAATTGTTATTTCCTGTGATTTTACCAGGGAGCAACCAACGATGGCGACGGATAAAGAGAAGCTCTTGGAAACACTGGATGATTTGGGAGAGGAGGAGTTTGAGAAGTTCAAGTGGTTCCTGGAGCAGGATGACAGCCTGGAAGGTTTCCCAGCCATCAAAAAGAGGCGACTGGAGAAGAAGAATAGACAGGACACAGTGGATCAGATGGTGCAGACCTACTGTGGAAACACTCTGGAGGTGACCAAGAAGGTTTTAATGAAGATCAACAGGAATGATCTAGTGCAGAGTTTGTCAAACAGCAGCTCAGGACCCAAAGGTAAGTCATGGGAGGATTTAAAAAAAAAAAAAAAGGGACATTTGAAAACAGGATACAACTTATGCAATCATGCATCACATATAATGATTTATTATATAACACTTTATACCAACAATTTATACAAAGTGCAGGCTGTATCATTTTTATGTCTACTTTTGTTGGCCGACATCCAGACAATAGATGTGAAGAGAGACAGGCGGCCTTGTGAGTGTATGTGATTATTGTATTGTATTTGTATTTATGTAATTTCTTTAGATTTTAATATACTTTATTAATTCCCCAGTAGGGCTGTGCCGATTATGAAATTTTAGCTGACGATTATCAGTCACATATATAATCGTGATCAATGATTTAATTGCCTTTAAATCATTGGGCTCAGATAAATGGGTGAGTTTCTGGTCCGTCTGTTCACGTCTGAAGGGTTCACAGCTATTTACTTCAATGCAGCTGCTCAGCTGGCTGAGCTGCCAATGTGGAACAGAGCTGGATTTGAGCCATACAACTGACAAGATTTTGCTTATTATAGTAATTTATCATCATGTCAGTAATCAAAATATAAGATACATAAACCAATGTGACTTAAATAAATGTTGGAGACGAGGTTATGGATAGCCACGGAGAAGCCTTCATCTATAAACAGATGGTCGGACATGGTGATATGACAAAACAAAATGAACTAAACAAAATGAATGAAGTAACCACACAGAGCGTGGCACGAAGACAGAAGTGTGTTGGAACCACGCTATGACAACCTTTAATCACGCCGTGCCCATAATGTTCTGGCTTACCCCACAGCACACTCAATACATTTCTGCACAACAAAAATGCCTCCATCCTTTCGTGCTTCCTTCTCAAGCAGAGTAGCCTTCTGGAATATTCCACAACATCGCAATAAACGAACAGTGACCATGTAGGCTGTAGATAAACTGATACAAACATCACTGAAGGAAGCCTAACATGAATATCAGCAACAGATGAGTAAATATGAGACTCAAAAACAACTACACACGCAGTGTTTTTCTGCGCATTGTGTATGATATAATAAAGTGGACATAGCCTTTGTGTGGCCTATTATTATTTAAGGTTTAATAAAACATTTTTTTTTACATATGTTTTAATTGAACAAAATAATGTTTTGCACAATAGCAGACCCGCTTGAGAATTTTAACCTAAATAGGCCTACCCAATCTTCACAGTGGGGAACGACCGTGTTGGGCTTTGATAGGGGCAGGTTTGGTTATTAGCAATTAGTAATTAATAATTATGAAATTATTAATTATTCATGAAATTATTGACGGGAGTCAATAGAACGGGGCACCACCCTGGAATCAGGGACCAATAACCGTACCTTTAAGTCAGTCTCAAAATGGCTGTTCACCCCCAAATGACAGTGTTTGAGTACCACTGTACATTTATGAGTGAACAGTGAAGGGTGAATTCGTACACAGGCCCTCACAACCAGCAGTTACCACAACACATATGCATAAGAAATCACAGACAACTTCTCTTTAAAGGTATAACAGCGTTTATTTACTTTAGCAATATTAATTAATAATCAATAATACTTCAGTCAATCAACTACTATTACACAACTACAACTATGGATCTAAACTAGCAGGCATAAAAGACATAAACAGTATAATGGCATGTAGGGAGTTATATGTAGCTATGTGTATGTACAAGGGAGAAGAGAGAGAGAGAGAGAGGAAGATGGCGGACGTGACCACGTGGGTGGGACGTCTCGCGAGAGTTCAAGATGGCGGCCGTGACCGCACAGTTTGAACAAAGAGGAGTTTTGGAATCAAGATGGGGTTGGAATTAGGCGGCTAAAACCAACGCCATCTACTGCTCAGGTAGCGGTGGATGTGCAATGATATGTGGGTATGTGGGTTAGTAAGGGAGAGAGAGAGAGAGAATAGAGTGGAGCACTCGCCGTCTAAAGCACCAATAATAGCCTTTTACCGCACAGAAACTCGGGGTACAACTGGGAAGTAGTACACCGGGTTACTGGTCTTTGAGCTAGTAAAATGCAGTATATTGGCTCTCTACGTGGCGATAAACACAATTGCAAGTCCAGTGACATGCAATGGCACACTTTCAGCTTCAAACGTTACAATCAAATCAAGCAGCAAGCTTAATGATAGGTTTCACAGCATAATATGGACACGGCGGTCCAATGCGCTTCCCAATACGCACAACAGTAGCTTCTGATCAGTAAAGCTTAAATAACACACCTATACTAGTCTCTGCCCAGAACCAAAGCCTCTTACTTGGGGAAATCACTCTCGAGTGATTCGGTGTGTGTTTTCGTCGGGTCGAGCCAGTGGGGTTCTCCAGGCGGGTCGGCGCGGCGGGACCGTTATTTCTCCTCGCACGGAGCAATGGTCAGCTGGCTTTCCTTGTAGGCAGCGAAGGATTTCAACCAGGAGTCGACTTGACTGAAGAAACGTTTCCTTACGTTATCTTCTTGGAGGGAAGGAGTGTCCTCAGCTGTAGTCTCTTCCAGTCCACTTCTGCAGGTCGGCTGCGCGCACTGGTTACTCATACAGATGCGCGCAAGGAGTTAGATTGCCGGATACACAAACAGCTAATCTAATCCTTCTGGATCCAAACAGTGTTATGGCGAACACTAAACAGTCTGGGCTCGTCCAGCGAGTTGAAGACTGTGCCTTGGCTTAAACAAAAAGAACAGTTCGAACGTTAAAATGTACCACCTTGTATTGCAACGGAGTCGCAAGAAGGGGCCATGTGGAAAGGTAGCTCCTGGAATTTATATCCTCCGTGACGTCATGGGGGATCCCGGGGGGTCGCCCGAGTCTCGTCCAATGAGAGACCAGAGTTTGAATTCCAGCCAGTTCACACCTAGGTGTGAACTTCAGGGCCAGTTGGAATTTTTGGCGCTGCTTTTCCTTTGTCTGAAATCAAGCCCAGCGGGTGGGCTAGAGTTAAGGCTTTTGGTTTTCTTGTTAGGCCACAGATGTTGGCCCTATTGTTTTAATTAGTTTTCTTTTGTTTCACCTTATGGCGTGGCCCAACATCCCCCCTTTGGTCTGAAGAGTGGGGTGCTGGCCGCAGTCTTTAGAGCAACTCAAGGGCCGGACAGTTCATATAGGTGAGGTAATCCTGAGGGTTACGCAGTCCATATGTTCCTGATGATGGGAAAGAATGGGAACAGTCCATACAGTTCATAGAGTTCACAAGTTTACAGAGGGCTCTGGTGTCTGGGCAGACAGTGAGGCAACGTCTGGGCAGAGTTTCTATTTTCTTAAACTACAATAAACAAAACACATCAAGCACAGGCATCCACATTTTGGGTAAGCAATGTATTAACCCCAACACAATCTTTTGCTGCTTTTGATCCCTATTAAAGAATTTCAAGAAAGGGGAGGAAAAGGAAAAGGGAAAGGTGGTTAATAGTTAGTAGGCCTACTCCTTGGATTGGAGCTGGCCAGTGTGATGTTCTCAGACTGGTGTGTGACGTGGTGACACGAATATGAGGGAGTCCAATCCTATCTCTAAATTCCTAAGGTCTATGAAAATAGGAATTGCATTGCCAAGGCTATATGCCAGATGTACCTGTAAGGGCTGCACAACAGTGGTAGTAGCTGATTTTAGGATTTGTTCAGCAAGGTCTAGGGAGGCCAGATAGGGTGGAATTCTTCCACCACTCAGACTGTTGACTGAGGAGCTTACTTCCCTAGTGAGGTCCTGCATCAAATCTCTAACTACCTACACACGCCCTGTAATAATTCTTATTGAAGGAGGAGGCTCTGTCGTCGGGCCCCTTGGGGGTCCGGCAGCGCTGACGGTTGACGAGATGTCTCAAGCTGTCTCATCGTCTCTGTCATGCATCTCCTGAGCAAACTCTCCAATTCCTGCATTGAGTTATCTCTTCTGGGGGATTGGGGTTTTCTACCTTCATTCTTACTTTGGTACTTACCTCCTTGTGGGGAGTGCTTCCCAAAGCTAACCTTTTGTTGGTAGGAGTTTTGTTGTCTGTGTCCAAACTGTCTTTGTGGTCGTTGGTTCTCTTCCCATTTGTCCTGTCGCTCACTCTGTTGGCGAGGCGGACGGCGCCCCTGGGGGTCGGTTTTTGCGGTTTCCTTAGGGCGAGGCACTTCGTTGCCTTCAAGCGCTAAGTCGGGGACTTCTGAGACCTGGACCCCCAGGACTCTGGCATCATCGTCATACTTTCTGACTGGGCGCACACGCGTCTCCCATGACAACTGTGCATACCTCCGGATTGCCTGCATGGTGAGGTCGTTCACCCTGCAGTGCATGGTGACGTCATGGCGCACGCTTTCGTGGAGGTTGTGTAGGAACAAGGACTTAAAAGCCGGTTCCTCCTCCATTCCTGGGGCACTGCGCCCTTGGAAATACGCGGCTCTCAGGCGTCGGTAGTATTCCCTAGGTGGTTCCTGCTTCTTCTGCAGGATGTTGAAAGCACCAAGGGTGGCGGAGGCTGAGTCGGTGTACGGTGAGTATTCCTCCCGTAGGGCCCGACAGAGGGTCGAGTAGTGGTCTCGAGTCCTGGGTAAGAGTGTCTCCATGAATGCATGGACACTCCTGGCCGTGGTTTTCCACACCAACCTGAGTTTCTCACGCGTTGTGGCGCGCGGCAGTTCAAAAAGGCAGCGTTCGACCTCTCTGAGGTAGTCGTCCACATTCGACTCCCGATTGGTTGGGTCGAATCTCTCTATGTCCCTTGCTAGGGACTCGATCAGACGGACACGCGGTTCTGGTTCTCGGGGCGGCCATCGACCGTCCGAGTCGTCTGAAATTCCAGAGTCGCTCAGGTCGCTATAGCGATGAGTACTGGCTTTTCCCTTTCTGGGGGGAGATGGAGTTTGGTCATGGTGTGGGCGCGAACGGCGTGTGTACTTCTCCTCCTTCCGTGGAGGGGATGGAGTTCGATCCCGGCGCGGTCGCGAGCTACGTGACATGTAAGGCTCACTGGTGGACAAGGACTCAAAGCCTCTTCGGTCACTTGGTAGTCGCACGTACTCCTCCTCCTCCTTCCGTGGAGGGGATGGAGTTTGATCCTGACGCAGTCGCGAACTACGCGACACGTAATGCTCACTGGTGGACAAGGGCTCAAAACCACTTCGTCCACTCAGGGGTTGAGTGCATCCTTCCCCCCTTCTCGGTGGGGAAGGAGTCCGGTCGATGCGCTGTCGCAAAAAGCGTGGCGCGTAAGGCTCGCTGGTGGACATGGGCTCAAAACCACTTCGTTCACTCAGGAGTTGAGTGCGCTCCCCCCCCCTTCGCGGTGGGGAAGGAGTCTGGTCGAGGCACGGTCGCAAACGGTATGACGCGTAAGGCTCGCTGGTGGACATGGACTCAAAACCACTTCGTCCACTCAGGAGTTGAGTGCGTTCCTCCCCTCTTCGCGGTGGGGAAGGAGTCTGGTCAAGGCACGGTCGCAAATGACATGACACATAAGGCTCACTGGTGGACAGGGGCTCTAAAGCACTTCGTCCACTCAGGAGTTGAGTGCGTTCCTCCCCCCTTCGCGGTGGGGAAGGAGTCTGGTCGAGGTGCGTACCCGCGCGACGGGGGCTGGGCCGGTGTACGTCCCAGGAGGGTGTGGCGCTTAGTTCCACCTGGCGGCTTGCTGGTGGAGGTGCTCTATAGCTGTCTAAGTGGCCACTTTCAAGCCGTTGGGTCAGGGCCATTACTTGTCTTTGAACAGCATGGAGTTCTTGACGCAGCTGGCTGATTTCGGCTGTGCCGTCTTGGTTTCTTTTTGTACCACATGGGTCGAAGAAAGAACCTCTTGGGGAATTAGAGCTGGTGACAGGTGTTTCCTGACCAGGGACGTCAGCACGTGTACCGACCTGAAGTTTTTCGCTTCTGGTCTCTGCTGGCCGTCGGGCAGCCTGGAGCTGCTCGACTAGTCCTTCACAGTGTCTCCTCATCCGAGAGGTCTCCGATTTAGCGTCTTCGGCTTCCTGACGCAGGTGACGGATAGACAGCTGTGCGGAGTCGTAGTCTTGCCTTAGGTGGGCAAACATCTCTTCATATGCTACAGCTTGTAGCTGCATTTTACGCTGGCACAGGAGGTTTATCCGCCCAAGCACTTCCGGCTTGGTGAGCGGGGGTGACCTCGCTGTTGGATGGTTAATATAATCTATTAACTCCTCCAGCTCATCCTCACACTCGCTGAGCGTATAGCTCTTGAGGTTGTTCCTTTCCTCAAGGGTGAGGGAAATAAGACCGGCGACGGCATCCAGCCATTCTGGATCGTCTACCTCCCGGGGAGCTGCAGCTCCAGACGCGGAGGGGTCTTGGCTACTCATGGTTATTGCTGATAACACGTTTAGTAGCCCACTCTCTTGTTATGACAAGGAGTGTTGCTGTGAGATCAAACAAACGCACAGGGGAGAGGCTCTAGACCTGTGGGTTGCAAGCTGAGGTGTTAAAGCTAATTACTCTTTGCTATCTATCCTATTAGGATGTTAATGAGGTGACCTCAGTAGCTCTGGTGAGTAACAGCTAGGTTAGGGGATATTGGGGATCTCCAACTCAAGCTCAAACAGTCTGACAATTTGCTATTTGTCAACAATTACTAACCACAAGTACACACTGAAGCAACTCACAAACCACAACTGACTATATGCTTGGCAAGTCACCAAAAAAAATAAATTTTCAAAAATCAAAATTTCAAAAAATTTTAAAATTCAAAATTCTGGATTAATATGCATAAATATTATAATAATGCTGGTATTAGAAGACCTCACACGGGGCACCATTTGTTGGGCTTTGATAGGGGCAGGTTTGGTTATTAGCAATTAGTAATTAATAATTATGAAATTATTAATTATTCATGAAATTATTGACGGGAGTCAATAGAACGGGGCACCACCCTGGAATCAGGGACCAATAACCGTACCTTTAAGTCAGTCTCAAAATGGCTGTTCACCCCCAAATGACAGTGTTTGAGTACCACTGTACATTTATGAGTGAACAGTGAAGGGTGAATTCGTACACAGGCCCTCACAACCAGCAGTTACCACAACACATATGCATAAGAAATCACAGACAACTTCTCTTTAAAGGTATAACAGCGTTTATTTACTTTAGCAATATTAATTAATAATCAATAATACTTCAGTCAATCAACTACTATTACACAACTACAACTATGGATCTAAACTAGCAGGCATAAAAGACATAAACAGTATAATGGCATGTAGGGAGTTATATGTAGCTATGTGTATGTACAAGGGAGAAGAGAGAGAGAGAGAGAGGAAGATGGCGGACGTGACCACGTGGGTGGGACGTCTCGCGAGAGTTCAAGATGGCGGCCGTGACCGCACAGTTTGAACAAAGAGGAGTTTTGGAATCAAGATGGGGTTGGAATTAGGCGGCTAAAACCAACGCCATCTACTGCTCAGGTAGCGGTGGATGTGCAATGATATGTGGGTATGTGGGTTAGTAAGGGAGAGAGAGAGAGAGAATAGAGTGGAGCACTCGCCGTCTAAAGCACCAATAATAGCCTTTTACCGCACAGAAACTCGGGGTACAACTGGGAAGTAGTACACCGGGTTACTGGTCTTTGAGCTAGTAAAATGCAGTATATTGGCTCTCTACGTGGCGATAAACACAATTGCAAGTCCAGTGACATGCAATGGCACACTTTCAGCTTCAAACGTTACAATCAAATCAAGCAGCAAGCTTAATGATAGGTTTCACAGCATAATATGGACACGGCGGTCCAATGCGCTTCCCAATACGCACAACAGTAGCTTCTGATCAGTAAAGCTTAAATAACACACCTATACTAGTCTCTGCCCAGAACCAAAGCCTCTTACTTGGGGAAATCACTCTCGAGTGATTCGGTGTGTGTTTTCGTCGGGTCGAGCCGGTGGGGTTCTCCAGGCGGGTCGGCGCGGCGGGACCGTTATTTCTCCTCGCACGGAGCAATGGTCAGCTGGCTTTCCTTGTAGGCAGCGAAGGATTTCAACCAGGAGTCGACTTGACTGAAGAAACGTTTCCTTACGTTATCTTCTTGGAGGGAAGGAGTGTCCTCAGCTGTAGTCTCTTCCAGTCCACTTCTGCAGGTCGGTTACTCATACAGATGCGCGCAAGGAGTTAGATTGCCGGATACACAAACAGCTAATCTAATCCTTCTGGATCCAAACAGTGTTATGGCGAACACTAAACAGTCTGGGCTCGTCCAGCGAGTTGAAGACTGTGCCTTGGCTTAAACAAAAAGAACAGTTCGAACGTTAAAATGTACCACCTTGTATTGCAACGGAGTCGCAAGAAGGGGCCATGTGGAAAGGTAGCTCCTGGAATTTATATCCTCCGTGACGTCATGGGGGATCCCGGGGGGTCGCCCGAGTCTCGTCCAATGAGAGACCAGAGTTTGAATTCCAGCCAGTTCACACCTAGGTGTGAACTTCAGGGCCAGTTGGAATTTTTGGCGCTGCTTTTCCTTTGTCTGAAATCAAGCCCAGCGGGTGGGCTAGAGTTAAGGCTTTTGGTTTTCTTGTTAGGCCACAGATGTTGGCCCTATTGTTTTAATTAGTTTTCTTTTGTTTCACCTTATGGCGTGGCCCAACAACCGCAAGAAAGAAGCGGCCGTTGTGTGATCCAGTCCAGACTGTCCCGGTATAGCCTACATTAAGCCCGATAGGTACACGCCGTAATAGCATATTGTTGGGAATTATAGATGAGTGTTATATTGAGAATAGGCCTAGTGTAAAGATTATTATAACTAATCATGGAATCAAGGGCAAAAAAAATCTTTCTGTGTCAGGAGCGCTGCTCCTTCGGGACCGGTTGCAACCAAGACCAGCAACCACTAGCCTAGTCTATTTGACCAACTAAGATAAAATAACATGGAAAACTAAGCAAAACTACATAATTCTGTTCACTTACCCAGAGGTAAAATGTAGACAGGCGCAACACAATCCTAACCCTAACCCTAACGCAGACCACGGCGGAACAAGAACGGACCTGGTACAGCAGCTTAAAATGCTGCTTGGATACCGAAATCTTATGCTGTGTAGTTGAGGTGTTTATTATTATTATTATTATTATTATTATTATTATTACAATTATTATTGCTCAAACACACCTTTAAGGAATGACAGACTGCAGTTATAGGCTACGGTCACAGGAAGGATAGGCTATTTGGTGTCGGCACATTTCAAAGAGTGTGTGCTGCGTTAATATTAGCTTCATCTCTCACTGCAGTGCGGAGTTTTAATTTAAAAGCTTGTTAGAGCAGTGAAACTATTTGGGAGACAGGTACACACTTGGGTTTATTTATGTGGGTTTATTTATTTAAGAGAAAACAAAAAAAACAAAACTTAGGCATTTTATGGAATCAGACGATTATAGAAAATAATCGTCTATATTTCATATAATCGCGACCACGCGATTATACGATCATCGGCACAGCCCTATTCCCCAGTGGGTGAATTCTCACTTCGGCCTCTAGTTGGGGTGCAGGGTCAGCCAGGTAGTTCGGTGCCCCTGCAGCAGGTCGGGGTTAAGTATCTTGCTCAAAGACGGATCACAGTTGTGCACGATATAACAATAATGCCTGACAATATCTTCTACAAGACAAGTGTGATGCAGCCTTGTACATGTTGCATCACCACTTTATCCATAATCCCAGGAAAGAAGGTCCTCAGGGGTTTTATACAATCATTACCAATGCATGTGTATTGTCTGGGTTAGGGTTAGTTTTCCCCAAAGTAGTTTACATACATGAACATAACAAACAGCAGCAGGTGAGAAGGAGTGCAGCTAGCTGCTTGGTTAACACAGAAGTTGTCAGTGCAAGCATTAAAGCACAGCTAGCAGAGCTTTATGGGAATCAGCACAGTGTGAATGTGTCTTTATGGAATCCAATTGGTTGCATGAAACTCGTGGTTGAGTAATAATAACCGATTCTACAACAGCTACCTTACAACTTACACCCAGTCAGGACCTGCATGTCCACCCACCAGTAATGAGCCGTATAGAGTCCATGGAGTTGGGAATGTGTACGTTATCAGGAAATGTTTGCATTACTCATTACTCACCTCATTGATTTCATCTGTTGTTTATTCATTCAGAAAATCCTGCTGCAGAGTGCCAACATGAACTCAAATCCAGTCTGAAGGAGAAATTTAAGTATTTGTTTGAGGGGATTGCTAAAGCAGGAAACCCAACAGATCTGAAGCAGATCTACACAGAGATTTACATCACAGAGGGAGGGAGTGGAGAGGTCAATGATGAACATGAGGTCAGAATGATTGAAGCAGCATCCTGGAAACCAGTGAGACCAGAAACACGAATAAAATGTGAAGACATCTTTAAACCCTTACCTGGAAGAGACAAACCAACCAGAACAGTGATGACAAAGGGAGTGGCTGGCATTGGGAAAACAGTCTTAACACAGAAGTTCACTCTGGACTGGGCTGAAGACAAAGCCAACCAGAATATACAGTTCACATTTCCATTCGCTTTCAGAGAGCTGAATCTGCTGAAAGGGAAAAAGTACAGCTTGGTGGAACTTCTTCATCGCTTCTTTATTGAGACCAAAGAAGCAGGAATCTGCAGGTTTGACAAGTTCCAGGTTGTGTTCATCTTTGACGGTCTGGATGAGTGTCGACTTCCTCTGGACTTCCAGAACAACGAGATCCTGACTGATGTTACAGAGTCGACCTCAGTGGATGTGCTGCTGACAAACCTCATCAAGGGGAAACTGCTTCCCTCTGCTCGCCTCTGGATAACCACACGACCTGCAGCAGCCAATCAGATCCCTCCTGAGTGTGTTGACATGGTGACAGAGGTGAGAGGCTTCACTGACCCACAGAAGGAGGAGTACTTCAGGAAGAGATTCAGAGATGAGGAGCAGGCCAGCAGAATCATCTCCCACATCAAGACTTCACGAAGCCTCTACATCATGTGCCACATCCCAGTCTTCTGCTGGATCACTGCTACAGTTATGGACCATGTGTTGGAAACCAGTGAGAGAGGAGACCTGCCCAAGACCCTGACTGACATGTACATCCACTTCCTGGTGGTTCAGTCCAAACTGCAGAACGTCAAGTATCATGGGAGAGCTGAGACAGATCCACACTGGAATACAGAGAGCAGGAAGATGATTCTCTCTCTGGGAAAACTGGCTTTTGAGCAGCTGGAGAAAGGCAACGTGATCCTCTATGAAACCGACCTGACAGATTGTGGCATTGATATCAGAGCAGCCTCAGTGTACTCAGGAGTGTTCACACAGATCTTTAAAGAGGAGTGTGGGCTGTACCAGGTCCAGGACAAGATGTTCTGCTTTGTCCATCTGAGCATTCAGGAGTTTCTGGCTGCTGTCTACATGTTCCACTGTCACACAAACAGGGAAGAGAAGGTACTGAAGACATTCCTGGGAGAAGATAGAAGAGATAGAACAGAAGGTAGATCTGAAGAGAGTGAACAATCCCTGAATGACTTCCTGAGGAGAGCCATGGACAAATCCCTGAAGAGTAAAAATGGCCACCTGGACCTCTTTGTCCGCTTCCTTCATGGCCTCTCACTGGAGTCCAGCCAGAGACTCTTAGGAGGCCTGCTGGGTCAGACAGAGTGCAGACCAGAAAGCATCCAGAGAGCCATCAGCAACCTGAAGAAGATGAACACTGATGATACCTCTCCTGACAGAAGCATCAACATCTTCCACTGTTTGATGGAGATGAACGACCAGTCAGTACATCAGGAGATCCAACAGTTCCTGAAGTCAGACACCAGATCAGAGAAGGAACTCTCTGTGATCCACTGCTCAGCTCTGGCCTACATGCTGCAGATGTCAGAGGAGGTTCTGGATGTGTTGGACCTGGAGGCCTACAACACATCAGTGGAGGGACGATGGAGACTGATCCCAGCTGTGAGGAACTGCAGGAAGGCTCGGTTAGTCCTGATGTGAATACCAACAGTATAGAACAGTGTAGAGCGACCTTCATACCTGACACCATCAGAATTACAATAAAGATCTATAGTTCCTCAAACATACCAGCAGTGGTACACAGTGTTGGGCGTAACACGTTACAAAGTAATGTGTCACTGTAATCACATTACTTTTTCCTGTAACAGAGTAAAGTCATTACTGTTCCAGGTTCAGTTTCACATTCCAGTTACTGATCTAAAAGATCGGTTGTTTCTTGAGTTTCATTCTTTAGTCTAGTTCAACTCTTTATTGGTGTAATATCTATGAAAGATTCCCCTCGTCTTCTCCTGCCTTCAGCTCATGTCAGAAATATCAGAATTACAGAGAGCGACATGAACGAGCTGACAAAGTGGGAAATACGACTCGGAAAGTTGGAATTTAATGCTGTAGGCTGAAAACCTTAAAAGTAACTAAACCCCAACCAAATCTGTGGTGAAGCCGGACTCTAATGGTGTCAGGCTGTTTTACTGAGTTGTTTTACCAGAAGTTGAACTGAACTGCCTGTGGAGCTCAGGCTGAAATCTCTATCATTTTTCATTCTTTTTTTAAACACTTTTTTACAGAAATGCTTTCATATAATTGCATTTATGTATTCCTTTCTGTTTGGTTTCTGACTATATTATACATTAACCACTTTTGGGAAATTTCAAATTCTATAATACAAATTATTGTCCTTATTATTATCATTATTATTATTATGATTGTTAGTAGTAGTAGTAGTATTAGTAGTAGTAATAGTAGTAGTAGCAGTATGCTGTATCAGTTTTGATTGGTATGCTAGTCTCAGCTCTGCTTTGATAATCTCTCATTTTGCTTTAAATCTGTAAACAGACTTTCTGGCTGTGAACTCTCAGAGACCTCAGCTCTGAAGTCCTGGTCTCAGCTCTGAAGTCCTGGGGTGCATCCCAAGTCTCTTATTTGATATTTCCTCGCTCCTCGATCCTCGCTTGAACCGGAAGTCGTTCTGGTCCGTCATTTTGAAGGTCGTCCCAAAGCTCTTATTTCTGCTCCGAGGAGGGAGGAGGGAGGAGGGAGGAGGGATCTCTGAGGAGCTGAGCGAGGAGACACAAGAGCAGCCTTCCCGGAAGACTTTCAGCTGAACGCCATGACGTCAATTCTCCGCCCCTATATCTGGCAAATTTGAACGAGATGGCAGAGAAACAGTAGGAGTGTAAATGTCCGTTATTTTATGCTTTTTGATATATAACGTTAATGCAAGAACATGGGGAACCTAAATTAGGTTTATTTCATCCACAACCTGTTTTGTCATACAGAAACGGACGTCGCTTCACATGACGCTTCAGAGGAAAGGACGTCTCATTTCTCTAAAAACATATTTCCTTGTTTCCTCTCTCCTCGCATGGTTTCCTTGCGCAAGTGAGGGAAACATGGATGCAATTTAAGAGACTTGGGATGCACCCCTGGTCTCTGCTCTGAAGTCCAACTCCTCCTTTATTCTTTATTCAGATTGAGGGGCTGCAGCTTGTCAGAGACTCACTGTGAAGTCCTGGTCTCAGCTCTGAAGTCCAACCCCTCACACCTGAGAGAGCTGGACCTGAGTAACACCAACCTGCAGGATTCAGGACTGATGCTGCTCTCTGCTGGACTGGAGAGTCCACACTGCAGACTTGAGACTCTCAGGTAAAATCACTTTACAGTTTTTCTCAGTTGATTCGACACATTTCTCCAAACTAAGGTCCGTTCTCTCAAAACAGGATTCCTGAATCTGCAAAGGTCGCCCTGCAGGTTTTACATGAGGATTTGAGTTTTATTGATCCAGCTTCATATACACAGCAGTGACGCTCAGTGACTGAGAGAAGATCATCCATGATCTGATATCTTGTCATTAGATTACTGCACCTCTCTCTGTTCCTCTCAGCCATAATTCACTGTCACATCTCCAGCTGCTTCAGAATAGAGCAGCTAGATTTTAACCAGTGGGAAGGTGACATCATCATCTGCCCAGTTTTAACATCTGTCCTCTGGTTACCAGTTAGATAGAGAATTCATATTAAAATGTCACTGAACACATTTAAAGCAGGCTAGTTTTAGTTCCCTGTGAGCTGAGAGCCAGCTGAGATCTTCAGGTCCTCCTGACTTTCCCTCAGTCCAGACTCAACACTGAAGGTGGTTTCACTTTAGTCCTCAGGGCTTCCAGACTGTGGGAAGCCTTCCTGAGGGACTGAGGCTGCAGGTTCACTATCATCTTTAAAACTCTTTGTAAAACACACTTTTATTGACTTGCTTTTGTGTCATTTTGTGTAATCTTTTTTGTCTCTCCTAAACTTCTTCAGCTTGTTTCTCATGTTTATATTTGATATTATTATTTAAATCCACTTGTTTTTAAAGTGTTTCCTAATTTATATCCACTTTATTTTCTTTTTTATGGCTCGTTGTGCAGCATGCAGTTAGCCTCATCAATACAGTCTGTCAGTAGAAATAATACAATAATGACATTAAATATAAGGGTCAGTTAGCCTCATCAATACAGTCTGTCAGTAGAAATAATGACAATAATGACATTAAATATAACAGAATAACATTTCCACATGTCTTCTTGTCCTTCAGGCTGAGTGTGTGTCAGCTGTCAGAGAGAAGCTGTGAAGCTCTGGCCTCAGGTCTCAGCTCCCAGTCCTCTAGTCTGAGAGAGCTGGACCTGAGTAACAACGACCTGCAGGATTCAGGACTGAAGCTGCTCTCTGCTGGACTGGAGAGTCCACACTGCAGACTGGAGACTCTCAGGTCAGGTTCACTGTTACTGTTCAACAGACCATTTAAATTCTTCTTTACAGGCACATTAATGTCAGAGAAAATACCTGAACTGTCATTTTCCTGCTGATGTGGTTTTTGAAAGCAGCTGAGAAACCAACATTCAGCTCTACTTTCTCTCCTCTGAGAGAATATTTCATTATTTCTCTCCTCACTGCCTCTGTTGGTGAAACCTGAAGTAAAGGACTTGTCAGATTCTGTCAAACTGAGTCCAGAACTGAAATTAAAACACAAACCTGATCCTGGGGTCAGCTGTTAATATTGGAGACAGTTTCTGTATTATAATAACTGATTTCAGAGCAGTTTATTAATGAGAAAATCCAACATGTAACTGTTTTTAAACAAAGAGTTTCCACTGAGAGCTACGATCTGTTTTTCAGAAAACCTGTTCAAAAGCTGCAAAAGCTCAAAATAAACAAGAAATAACAAACTATTAGTGCTGGGTGATGAAGCTGAAAATGTTATTACAGTAAAAATGTTCATATCAGGCGATGTTGAGTTTTATCACAATATGTAAAATCACAATATCTGCCGAGTTTAAAGGGTTAATTTTGCTCCTGAATAAAAGTTGAATAGATCAGTCAACTTTCATTTAAAACACTTCTTTACTGCCAGAAAAAAACTAAAATAAGTCTCAGTCTTATTTTCAACACTATAACCTCATATAATATTTAAATAGGAATAATGAAACAAAGCAGTGAAGCCGTTCTTCTTCCAGTTTGACCTGAACGCAGCAGAAAACCAGCAGCCAGTGAAGTAAACAAGGAAATGTGTGAGCAACCTAAAAAATATCAAATGGACGATTATAAGTGAAACATCATAAGTGTTCAGTGGCAGCTGTTTAAAGACGTTTCACTGCAGAGTGTTTCTGTGTTTTAATCACTTTTGGCTCCAGCTGCCGGAGAGTGTGTTTGCTGTGTGTGTGTGTTGGACAGCAGCGCTCCTGTTTAAAGCAATACTCCACTTAGTTTTAACATGGGGGTTATTCAGCACCTGACCGCCATGAAGACCAGAATATAAACTACTGACCAGGACCAGATGCAGCTGGACCAGTTTGTAGAGTTTGAATGAGGAGAAAACCTCCTGAAAACTGACATTGAACTCATTGGTGAACAGATTCAACAACAGATCCTGCTGGAAGACAATAAAGCAGCAACTGGTCCGCAGTTACATTGCATTTCTGTTCTTGGTTCACACTAAAACGAGTATTTTAAAAGTAAAGTAGATCCGGTCTCCCAAACAGGAGCTATCTCTCCTACATGGTATCCCTCCGCTGTGTTCTCTTCTGTCAGTAAAGATGCTGTTTGGTTCTAAATAGCAGTACATGTAATCGTAGTACGGCCGCTGCGCTCAGACTGTTCGGTGCGGTATCCAGTTATTAGATCATATAAGTTGAAAAGAATGTGCAGATCATGTACTTCCTGTAATAATATGGTGAAAACCAACAGGTTTATCAATCAACATACCGCTAAGGAATACACTATAAAATCACTCATCACATGCAACACTACCAATGTTATATATCTTTTCTTTTGTAAATGCAATAAATACTATGTGGGTCAAAGCTCACGGAAGCTTAACGTCAGACTTCAGGAACATAGCAGTAGCATCAGGAGAGGAGACATCACATCCCCAGCTGCCAGACACTTTTTAAATAAAGGACACAGATTGGAGGACTTCAGATGTACAGGCATTGAGAAAGTAAGGTTGAATGGCAGAGGGGGGAACAAGGAAAATGCCTTATTGAAAAGGGAATGTTTCTGGATACATACCTTAAATGCATTGCATCCTAATGGGTTAAAGGAGGAATGCAATCTGACGGTGTTTTTATGAATGAACGACTCTTGAGGTCGGGCTCCAGTGTGAATATAGTAGCCGAATGTTTAAACTTAGAGACTGTCGGTATGTCTGATGTATGAACGGCTGACCACCTGATGTCTTCAGACATCCCATTGTTTTTTGACATATACAGTATATATATTGTTTTCTGATATTTTGTATAATCTTAAAGGGCGACATGGACGACATGTTTTTTGTACACGTTTAACAATGTAAATAACACCAATGCCCCCTGGTGGCGACATCAGGAACCACATGTTGGAGTTTAGTTTAACACCAGGGACTTACAGAGCAAGACCTTCACATAATGATTCTTATTATGGGGATTAGATCCTTCATGTCAAAATGGTAGAGGTGTTTTGAAAGTGGTGTCTGCATGTATGAAATACTTTGAAGCCTCTTATTTTGTTGATTCAATGTTGTACCAAGATCATGTTGAGATGATGACATCACCTGTGTCTTTCCACACACCTGTGACAATGAAGTTTCCCTACATATAGAGGAAAAAGATGAGTTACTATCAGACACTGATGAAAGCCGGAGGGCCGAAAACGTTCTGTTATGAAATAAAATAAGTGCTTAACAAAGTAACTTTCCATCGTGTGCGACCCCATCCTTTCAACTAAATAGTCGGACCAAACGTCAATTAAAAATCACAGCAGCAGGATCTGCTGTTGAATCTGTTCACCAACGTGTTCAATGGCAGTTTCCATTCAAATGAATGGGAAGTAAAAATCTGAACTACAAACTGGTCCAGCTGCATCTGGTCTTGGTCAGTAGATTATATTCTGCTTCTCAAATAAATAAGTTCATGTTGAAACTAAGTGGAATATTAATTTAACTGAAGCTACGTAAAACTCTACAATGAAGGAAGTGATGAAATGTTGAATCCATCAATCTTCATGACTAAAACTAGGAAAACAAGGTCCAGGTTGAAAAGAACCAGAATTATGTTTTAAGAGAGAAACTCTGCTGTGATCAATATTATTGAACATTTTCAAGCTGCTTTTATTTTGAAATCCAGGAAAATGTAATCAATATTGTTTAATCACCACATCTCTCTGTGTGTGTGTGTTTGTGTGTGTGTGTCTGTGTGTGTGTGTGTGTGTCTGTCTGTGTGTGTGTGTGTGTGTGTCTCTCTCTCTCTCTCTCTATGTGTGTGTGTGTCTCTTTGTGTGTGTGTGTGTGTGTGTGTGTGTGTGTGTGTGTGTGTGTGTCTGTGTGTGTGTGTGTGTGTGTGTGTGTGTGTGTGTGTGTGTGTGTGTGTGTGTGTGTGTGCAGGCTGTCAGGCTGTCGGCTCACAGAGGAAGGCTGTGCTTCTCTGGCCTCAGCTCTGAGCTCCAACCCCTCCCATCTGAGAGAGCTGGACCTGAGCTACAATCATCCAGGAGCCTCAGGAGTGAAGCTGCTCTCTGCTGGACCGGAGGATCCACACCGGAGACCGGACTCTCTCAGGTACGGAGAGGCCACGTCCGCTAGAAGGCTGAGAGTCACACACATTTTCTCTGTCAGACCGGCTGCGTCCGCACCGCGGCTAAATACAGCCGTCGCTCCTCATCGGAGCTTCGTCCCGTTCGGTTCACACACGGTTCGGTTATTAAGGAGAGCGAAGCTTTCTACGACCGAACTCGCTACCCGAAACGTTCGGGTGTCGATACCGAATCCGAGAGCGGATCCGGTCGGTCCGAGTAGCGTGAACCGGAACCGGACCGGACGGCCGCTCGTTACGTTACGTAACTTTATCGTCGTTAATTTGAAAGAGACGGAGGGAAGAGTTGAGACGTTCTCACATTTTCTATCAGTCTGTTTCCTGCAGCTGCTCCACCAGTTCTGTGTCTTGAGGCCAAATGTTGCGTCTCTTTAAAGTATCAAGTTCATGAGGTGGAAGAAGAGAAAACCACGCCGCTGTCGGTGGAGGTTTATTCAAATCTGATGGACAAACTGACGCCTCTGGTTACTGGTGTTACTGGTGTCCAGTAGACTGAAAACACAGGCGACGGGAGCCGCCATATTGGTCTGCGGTAAACGTTACTATGGTTACAGACATTATTTACAGGAGTGGAGCGACTCCTGTTACCGTACAGACTCGGTCTGGTGGTTTTACTCCGCTCTGCTCCAGTCTGTACCAACATATGAACATTCACTCTGATTCATAAATTCAGTGTGAACGGAGCTGCTGAGAAGCTGAGGAATATTGTTTCATGTTGAATGGAGGATATGAGTGACGGCGTCTGGAAAATCACTCATATGGAAGGTTATGAAGGTTATTTGTTCATTATCAAAGAGATTATGCTGTCTGACTTTATTTACCTCCCCCCCCCAGTGTGGACCATGATGCAGTGCGGTGGTTGAAACCAGGTCTGAGGAAGTGTAAGCGTGTATTTAGTTTGATTCATGAAAACAAAGCAGCACATTCAGTTTCTATTTAAATAGAAAGCTCATGTGTGACATCTATTCATTCAAATCCTACTCTGAAGAAAGATGGCTGACAAAATGTGTCATCATGAAACTGAAGAAATGAACAGTCAATCTGTTAATAAATCAACCAATAATAAACACAACAGGTGTATTAGATGAGAAGCTGCTGCTGTATTGAGTCTTGTTCTCTTATCAGATGCCTGTGAACTCACACTGGACCCAAACACAGCACACAGAAACCTCTTCCTGTCTGAAGACAGAAAGGTGACGAGGGTGAGAGAGGAGCAGCCATATCCTGATCACCCAGAGAGATTTGACTGCTGGGAACAGCTGCTGTGTAGAAATGGTCTGACTGGTCGCTGTTACTGGGAGGTCGAGTGGGAAGGAGTTGTTGATATAGGAGTGACTTACAGAGGAATCAGTAGGAGAGGAGTGGGTGCTGACTGCAGGCTTGGAGGGAATGAAAAGTCCTGGAGTCTGATCTGCTATGGTAACAGTTACTCTGTCTGGCACAATAACAGATTCACATTCATACCTTCCCTCTCCTCCTCTGACTCTAACAGAGTAGCAGTGTATCTGGACTGGCCTGCTGGCTCTCTGTCCTTCTACAGAGTTTCCTCTGACACACTGATCCACATCCACAGCTTCCACTCCACATTCACTGAACCACTCTATCCTGGGTTTAGGATCCGGTCTGGGTCTGGTTCCTCAGTGTCTTTTGTCAGATAGAGGAGGGAGAGAGAAACACTCACACTGCTGACCAAAGACAGCTGCTGAGATGATGGTTCACTCTGTACAGGATCACACGCACACACACACACAGACACACACACACACACACACGCGGGCACACACACACACACACACACATACACAAACACACACACTTTACTAAATAGAGTGTATTGTGTGTGTTGGGTAACTGAACAGGGTTTTAACAACAAGAACATGGACATTTTATTGTGAAAATGAAATGAATGAGAAATGAAACCAGACAGAATCAAGTTATGGTTGTTCATCTTAGAGTCTGTTGTTGATGATTGACAGGTTGAAATATCTTTCTGTAGCAACATTTGGTATTTTATTGTCATCTCATCATTCCAAGATATAAACTTCTATCTAGTTTTCTGTAATTGTTTGTCAGAATGAAAATTTCTCCTAAATGAACATTGTTTGGTCTTCATCTTTTCCAACAAGCAGTTTCAACTGTGAGAGAGTGAAAGTCTCCTAACGGCCACTAGGGGGCAGATAGACTCTGACTCTGAGGGACAGGGAGGGACCAACACACACACACACACACACACACACACACACACACACACAGTTATCATCAGCAGTTTCAACTCCGATATAAATAATGTGATGGATGAAGCTTCTCAGCTGCTTCTAGCTCAGTGAGATCAGCAGCTGCTTGTCATGTGACAGGTTGCTGACCTCTGACCTCTGACCCCTCTGGTGACATGTGGACATGTACACAGACTGGACAAAATATTAGGAACACTTAACTCTTTTCATGAGGCAAACGGACAAAGTGAATCCAGCTGAAAGAAAACTATACCGTTTGCTTTCAACGTGCCTCCTACTGTTTCTTTTTTTTTTTTTTTACATATTTTACATATTGTAATGATGTAGTGCAGGTTAACCTCTAGTAGACTGAAGAGTATTTTCTACATCCATTAGCACAGTATAAACTTTGCAGTGTCACAAAACATATACCTACGGCTGTTTAACATTATTCATCAACATTTTTTTAATTTTAGTTTAATAATGCTGTTTAGACAAAAGGGCAAACAAAGAGTAAATTACAAATTGATTAATTGACGGGAGATAGTGACGTCTGACGTCGTCATGGCAACACGTGACGCCACAAAGTGCCGTCCCGTTCCTCCTGAACCGTTTGGAGCCTCATGACTTCTCACACTCAGGCTCTACAGCTGAACACACAGGTGACTCAGTTCAGTCTGTGAGGCTCAGGGTCAGTCTGTAGGGGGACACTGGGGCTGCGGTCCAATAGTCAAAAAAATACGTCCTGACTCCTGTTCCTAACCACTTCTCCTTGACCTCTTTGGAAAAGGTCATGAGGTCAAGGAAAGACGTGAAGGAGAATTCATAAGGACTTAGGAAAAGACAACCGCAGTTCCCAAGATGGACGACTAAAAGCATCTTAGACACTTCACCCCGTGTGTTCTTACCGTGTTTCATGCAGGCTGTAGAAACGTGGACGACCCGGTGAAAAATATCGCTTCATCACCAAGGTTGGAATTGAAATAAAAAGGAATATAGGCTACCAGTCACTAAAGTGAAAGGAAATGGTTTTCACATTGAGAATGGTTGCTCACGCTCAGCCTCCTGTCCACTCATATTTATCCACATGAATCCCAATTTGTTTGATTGTATGAAAATAATTGTTAAATTCATGCAAGATAGGCATAACATGTTAGGCCTACAAATCTACTACTGTACATATCATCATTCTTAAGTTTCAAACATGTTGAATTAAAAACATCATCTGGCTAAAAACGTCTCATATCCCTTTTTCTTGAAAGACAGACTTCTGTGTTCTGGTTAATATGCTGATTATGATCTGATTATAAGCCTATGCATATAATAGCTTAAGAACCACCACACAACTCAGTAAACACCTTGAAATATTGACTTTATTGTGCTTTGAATTTGTTCTGGCTGATACAGGCCTTTATTACAGTAAGGCAAGGGTTTCAGCATCTGTGCAAAAATGAATGAATGATATTCCTAAAGGCTGCAATACAACAACGCTCAGAATGAAGAAATAACTAATGCAAACTGAGCAGAGGTTACGCTACAACGTTAACTTCTGTCAAGTCAAACTGGAGTTTTCTGGAACATATTGGAACCTAGAAAAAAAAACAACTTTTAGAAATTAAAAGAGATATATGTGTATAAATAAATAAATAAATAAAGTAAGTTTAAGTTTTATCCCTAATTACTTGTTTTCAAAACTTGGAGGCCTTAAATTTGTTTTACTTTGCAGCTACAATATTGAAAAAATCCCCTTAAAATTGTCAAATTTTCACAAACAAATGCTCCTTGCCTGGTCTTTACTTTATAAACATAATTTTTCCCCCCACAGGTACTACATCTGGAACAATAGAGACATATTATATAAACACAAATCGTTATTCTTGGAAAACTGGTTTGTCCATGGAATTTGTCTGGTTAATCAGCTCCTCAATTCTAGTGGCGCATTAATGTCATACTCCGAACTTCTAGACAACTATGGTATTCCTATACCTCCAAGGGAATATGCCTTAGTTTTTGATGCAATCCCTTCTGGTGTCTTAATGCTTCTTAGAAACTCAGTAGCATCAGAACTGACTTTACTACCACTGGATCCTGTTGTTACTAGTGTTGGTCGGATCTGTTTCTCCTCTAAAAAGTGCAATAATAACCGTGATATACGAGCTTTGTTTCAAAGAGAAAGGGTCTCTGTTCCAAATGTAGTCTCTTACTGGAATAATTTTAATTCAGACCTGAACTGGAAGAAAATCTGGTGCTTACCTTCTAAATATATGGTTATAAATAAGGTTAAGGAAGTGTCTTTTAAAATGATTCACCGTTTTTATCCCTCCAAGATGTTTCTACAAAGATATAAAAAGGACATTGATGTGGACTGCTCATTTTGTCAACTGGTACCAGAAGATATATGTCATTTATTTTGGTCATGTCCCCACTCTTGCATTTTTTGGCAAGATGTTTGTACATTCATTTCCCACTGTATTGATTCTGAATTCTCCCTTTCCTATGAAAATGTATTGTTTGTTTTTTTTACTTACACTTCTACCAAAGCAGATAAATACTATATCATCAATTTGATTCTTTTACTGGCAAAATCACATATTCATAAAGCTAAATTTTCCAATCATAAACCATCTTTTTGAATCTTTGTAAATGAAATCAAACAATACATTTCTACAATCCTATATTCTAAAAATAGGAAAGCTATTAAAACTATACATTTACATATTTTACATATTGTAATGATGTAGTGCAGGTTAACCTCTAGTAGACTGAAGAGTATTTTCTACATCCATTAGCACAGTATAAACTTTGCAGTGTCACAAAACATATACCTATGGCTATTTAACATTATTCATCAACATTTTTTTCATTTTAGTTTAATAATGCTGTTTAGACAAAAGGGCAAACAAAGAGTAAATTACAAATTGATTAATTGACGGGAGATAGTGACGTAAAACTATACATTTATGTACCCTGTATAACATTTTTGTAAACTGATTCATGATTTCTGTCAGTGTTCTGATCCCCTGGCTTTACATGTTTGTTTATTTATTTGTTTACCATGCTTTTTGTTAATAAATGAATAAAAAAAAAAAAAATCTGTTATATAGGCTATGTTGATATATATATATATAAATCTCTGTATGACTGTAAGACAACATATACCATGGCATTTTATAATAAAACGTATTGTTGTAAAAAAAAAAAAAAAAAAAAGTATCATGCTAACAAACACAGCGCTAGTATAGTATAGTAGCTATTAGCTAGTAGCTATAGGAGAAGATGCTGTCAAGGGTTTCGTAACAGCATTGTGAGCTGCGGTAAGACTGTGCAGGACGGGACGTCTACAAAATCCGGAGAGGCAGCCGGTAAGATGCTGAACTTTAAAATAGTTTGAGGGACTGTTTTCCTGGCGGAGATCACTGCTGCTACCGAGCCAGTTTGTCTATTTGTAGAAGTTGTTGTCTATTGGTTGTAAATCTAATCGCGAGTCTGATGGTGTTTGTCAAGTAGAAGCACGGTGAATGGTGATGATAGAAAGTGTTGATTATTTGTTCATTGCAAAAACGTGGTGGAAAGAATGGATGCTAAAACTAGGAATGGTGCAATAGCTGCACAGGTTTTTAGCTACAACATGTTATGGGTTTATGAAGGATTAAAAAATGGTTGTTTAAAAGGACTGCATAATTGAATATTACTTTGAATAAATATGATTATAAATAATGTTAAAATACAATAAAATGTATACATTACCTGATGTTAAGCGGTGGTTAGCTTTGCTTGCATTTAATGTGGGAAAATGTATAAATTAAGTGAAATAAGGCACTGATGCTTAATGTTAGACATTTCTTTTGCAATATTTACAAATGTGTGTATTTTTCTGTTGCTTATTTACATTTATTTGCACTAGCGTACATATATATTTTCTTTTTCTGTTTTTCTTCTATTCAAAGGTTTTTTACCTAATGACTAACGGAACTAATGGAACTATTTAACTGAGCTGTCAAACTAAACTGCTGAACCTGCCAAAATAAAAGGAGAAACAGGAAAAGATGTTTTTTGGTCATTGAGTGGAATCCAGTTAACAACCTTCAGGTAGATGTATCAGTCTCCTTCAAGTGGGGAACCTGCACATATTCTTAAAATAGAACTTGACAACTTCACTTTGATCATTTTACAACAGCAGCGTAACGTTTATAGTTCTCTGGGTTTAACATATTGTTGAAAGTTCAAAGCATATTAGCGAGTTATGGCATAAGATGGAAAATGCTTAATAAGCAACGGTAACTTGCCTGATGATCTGCGTTCCTTGTCGGTCATGTTGATCGATTGTTTTCGTGAACGGCCGAATGTCGCTGCCGCAAGGAATTGTGGGACGGCACTATCTCCTTTCCTTTCGTAAAGGATGGTCCAGTGTCTCCTATGCTAAAGGAGCCAAGTAAGGAAGCGTTGAAGCACCTTTCCTTAGCATTTAGAGATTGGAACAGCTCTTATCATGGCTGCCACTTAGATACTTCCGGGTCATTTCACTCAGTTAGGAACCTTCCTAAGCAAAAAGACTATTGGACCGCAGCCTGGGATCGGGCCGAACGTCGGCTAGCAGGAAGCGCACCTGCAACAGGAGACCGGAGGAAACACCAGACAAATGTTAAGTTCCGTCTCTCTACTTTGTCAGGTATTTGTGATCATTCACACACAGCTTTGTCTTCCTCACGCTGACTCTACAGCCTCAAACTAAATCACGGAATGTGTGGAAAGTTTAAAACTAAAAAAGGAGAATATCACTTTGTCCCTCAGGTCGCTGACTTGTAGCAAACCCATAAAGGCCTTTATGCACGCAAACATAAAAAAGTCCAGTTTCCTTCACATTCGTTCTCATGGTTTCGGACGTCTATCGGTCGCCATGGTGATGATGACCGCTTCCAATTCTTCCGGTAGAGTGGCGAGGGCGTCCCGTAGTTTGTCAATTTATTTCTACCCTCCCCCTTCATCAGAGGGCACCTCCACAGCTGCCAGTGTAACTTGATTTGGAGTGACACTTGGTAGTGAAGTGGTGGTGGGTAGGGGCTGGTTTGAGATTGGGCCTTTATAAAACTTTTTTTTCTTTTTTCTTTTTCACTTTGTTAGGTACATCCAACAGCAACCTGAAAATCCACACAGTATATCAGTCATATATCCATTTCTTTATTTCTATCTATCTATCTATCTATCTATCTATCTATCTATCTATCTATCTATCTATCTATCTACAACATCAGTCTCCTGTTTCCCTTGGCACAAACTCATCCATGTCTAAGGTATTTGTTGTTGATTTCTCATGGGCCAAGATCACCAAACTCCTCTTTCTTTCACGTAACATGGTGCGACGATAGGGGGTTAGGACTCGTGACAGTGTGGAGAAGGAACTCTCACATGATGCTGAAGACACACCAATTACCAGCTGTTACATACAATTTATGCAACTCAGGAAAAGCTTCCTTACAGATAGACATTTATAAATATACTTGTACTTACCATGTTCTACTTACCGCCACCATCTCCTTTTGTTTTTTGTTTTTTTTTGTTTTTATGTTGTTATTTATAGACTAATGGCTGTCTTGTATTATCCCTACTATTAACATCTCTTTATTTAATTTTATTATCAGTAGATTTTCTTTTGTTATCTATTGAATAATAGATATCTTGTATTATCCCCACTAACATATCTAGTTTATTCTGTTAACCAATATTGTTATTCACATTATTTTTTGTTAATTTAATGCCTTAACATTGTCTTTCATAATTGTAATTGTGCTTTGGCAACACATGTCAAATGTCATGCCAGTAAAGCCTATTGAACTGAACTGAATTGAATTGAATTGAATTGAATTGAACTGAACTGAACTGAACTGAACTGAACTGAACTGAATTGAATTGAATTGAATTGAATTGAATTGAATTGAATTGAATTGAATTGAACTGAACTGAACTGAAGAGGCAGTGGGCGACTTTGGAGGCGGGCTGTAGGCTGCCCACCCAATCAGAAGTTAGAAACAGTACTGGTATTTTCTGTGCTATTTTTCCATTGGCTGAACAAAAAAAACTATTTTTCTTAACTTTTGATTGGGTGGGCAAGACGCACGTTTGGGTGGGCTGAGCCACTCCTGCCCATAGCTACCACCGGCCTTGGTTCTCAGTAAAAGTGAATAGTGTGATAAGGTGGATTTGTTTCCACATGTAGATTACTGTGACACAGTAAACTGTCTTGTCTTTAGCCCTAGTCTCTACTCCAAAACACTAAGACACTGATGTTAATGTTAACATGCTAACGCTAACTGCTACTAGATACGTTAGCTATTTTATATCTGATTCATAAGTTATGAATACTATTGCTAGTACATAAATAGATTTCCTACTTTAAAAGCCTGTAAATGACCAGTATTAGTCTGTTTAAATGATTGTGTATCATTACCAAGTAATGCTGAAACACATCATTATTATTTAGGAAGGTTAAATGGTTGCACTGGACTGAACCATAGACTGTAACAGATGGAGCAGTGAGTGTGACGTCACCCATTGGCTTCTGAAGGGCCGTTTTGAAGCCTGGAGATTGGGTTTCCATGTTTTGGAGCCAGAGATTGCAGTTTGCGCAGTAGAGAAAAAGGGCAGAGCGAGGAACCTGGGTGGAGCCAACAGCTGAAAGGAAAGACAGGCCACTGCCTCATATGCTCACGGAGCAATGCATACCTCCAAGCCAAAGACCGGCAAATATAAACTCCAAAACAAGCTACAACTGTTTCAATCATGACATTTACCCTTTTTCATTCAATTTAACAATACACACATATTTCTATTCAATTAAAGCAGTCACATTCATGTACTCTGGGCATTATAATTCACTTTAAACTTTGGAATTAAACAACATCTGCCTCGACTTGTTCTACTTTTAAACTATTTTTTTTTCCTATCTTTTAATCTCTTCTTTCAGTGGCGTCCTTGTCTCTCTCCCTCTCTCTGCACATTCCCCTCTAGCCTGTGGGAAGGAGGCGGGATCTAGAGTTTCTGCTCCAATAGGGATTAGTACTGACTATTCCTAACCAATAAGGAACTACAATTTTGGTAAAAGGCATTTGAGTGGCAGATTAACTTCTTTTCGTGTTAATAAAAGAAAATATTAAAAGAAAAAGTGATTGCTTTTCCTTTTAGTAAAAGAAAATAATAAAGTAAAAATAAAATATTTATGGGACTCAGCTTCCTACTGGGTTACAATGACAAAGCAGCATCACTGGAGGACTCTGCACTGCCAGAACGTCTCATGGTTTTCACTCTGGGCCTCGGAGAGCCGCGGGATATTAGGAAAGTTAGGGAAACGTTCCCAGCAGGTTTCCTGGATGTTCTGGGGACGGACATTACAGGGACAGACAGCTGAGACAGGAGACAGGCAACAGAGAGGTGTGTGTGTGTGTGTGTGTGTGTGTGTGTGTGTGTGTGTGTGTGCGCGTGTCCCTTGACTTGTTATTTTAACCACATCAGCATTTAGTTGTCATCACATGTGGAAGGCAATTCCATTTCTGTGTCGTCCTCCATCAGTTCAGCAGAGCACAGACCAGCACACACACACTCACATATGCTCACACAATACACTATACACACACTATACACACACACACACAGTACACCTATACAACATGATCTCACACAAATACGTGAAATGAACACAAACTCTTGTCATGATCTGCTCCTGTCTGCCCCTGTGTCCTGGTCAACCTCTCCTTTCACTGCCCAGTCCTGCCATCCTCCTGCCAGCCACCAGATGTCCTCGGACTTTCCTTCCTTCAGCACACACACACCTGTCAGCCATCGGCCCGTTAGTCCTGTTTCTCTGTTCCCCCTTCACCTGCCTGTTTCCAGCCGATTGGCTCCCGGACTCTCTCCCCTCCTGCCAGCTGTTCCTCGTGTGTCATTAGTCCCTGTCTGTATATATAGGCTGTGTTTTTCAGTGTGTGTTGCCAGTTTGTCATTTTGTTATGTGTCGTGTTCCTCGTGTTCCCTGCCTGGTTACCTGCCCTGATTCCCTGTGTTCGTTTAGTAAGTCTTTTCCTCTAACTACCTGCCAGCCTTGGACTCCTTGTTTGTTTAGTTTTGCCTTTTGCCTGTCGGCCTCTTTGAGTTCTTGCCTTTTTGGATTACCTGCTTCATTTTGTTCTTTGCCTCTGTTCCCCATTAAAAGCTTTTACGTAACCCCGGTTCTCTGTGTGCCGGTCTGCGTTTGGGTCCAGACCCCCGAGTTTCTCCACAAACGTGACAACTCTAAAACAGTGATTTACGTGCTGTGGACACGTGTTACGGGAAAAAACGTTTCTCCACCACAAACTGAATTACGTTCCCCGCAACGAATTGAACTACGTCCCAAAGGTTGGCTAACGGTTAAGTTTAGGCAAGTAAAACATTTTGATTTAGGTTAGGGTAAAGGTTAGGGTTACATTTAGGCAACTAGAACAACTTGGTTAAGGTTAGAGCTGGGCGATATGGACCAAAAATCATATCTCTGTATTTTTAGACTGAATGGCGATACACAATATATATCTCTGTATTTTCTACGAAGTGGGCTAAATGTTCAGTTGTAAGTCAAAGCCACATGTGAGATGTCACAAACACTTTTATTAAAACAAGACTGTGATCAAACTAAATATATGATACGGACAAAATCAAATATCACAATATTTTTGACCAAATATCTCGGTATCGATATTGCAACAATATTGTAGGGATGACTATTGGTGCTTTCA
This sequence comes from Centroberyx affinis, assembly GCF_046629955.1. Taxonomy (NCBI): domain Eukaryota; kingdom Metazoa; phylum Chordata; class Actinopteri; order Beryciformes; family Berycidae; genus Centroberyx; species Centroberyx affinis. The sequence goes on along the minus strand of NW_027279023.1, from coordinate 292,873 downwards.
CAAAATATTTACACAATGAGATTTTTGATAAATAATCATCAGTAATGTGGATATAATGACTAAGTGGGTAAAGGCAAATAATAGAACAGCTAGAACAGTCTGGTAAGTTCAGAAAATGACATCACTTTACTGTAATGCAGCCTTTAAAACCAGGAAAAGACACTTATGCCATATCACCATATTACCATATCCAAAATATAAGACGATATCTAGTCTCATATCACGATATCGATATAATATCGTTATATTGCCCAGCCCCAGGTTAAATAAGAAAAACGTTAGTTAAAAATGAAAATGTGATTTAGGGTTGAAATGTCCTTTGTACATGCTGGGAGTTGAACCCCGGTCGCCGACATCAAAGGCAAACTCATACGCCCGTCCACCCCGCCGACCCCAACAGCCTCACTGGCCTCCGTGCTGCTTCAGTGTCACACTACTTCCTGTTTACAGTCGTGTCTCCTTCACGTAACCGTTTTGTGCTGGGAACACGTAAATTTAACACTTTACGTTCCACCGACACAATAATTCGCTGTTAACGAGTCGTGTTCATTTCACGTTTTTCTGTGAGATCAGTCTGCACCTGTACTATATGCATGATATACACATATACACACTACACACACAGATACTATACACACAGACTATGTACACACTATACAAACATGCAGAAGCTCATATAAACATATACCATATGAATACATGTATATGAACTTCTGCATGTCATTCTGAACTCAACCGGCGTCCTCGGCCCAATCCTCAGATTTGTCAGGTTTCTTGTGTCCAGTTCCTGCTGTGTGTATGATGAAAGATAAAATCTGTCATGTGACAGGCGGCACGTCCATGAAAAACAAATCACATGACAGACGACTCCTTACCTTCAGTTTGATACCAAAGTTCACCTGCAGCCAGGATTTCCTCTTCAGTAACAAGACGAGACAAATGTTTGAATAATGATGAGAGGAAACAAAAATGACTTCTTGAAAATGAATTTCTTGGACAGCCAATACATACAGTTTCATGGCTTTATGTCAGTCAGTGATTCAGTAATTGGTGTTCAGAAATGTCTCGAAATTTCACAAATTTGCCTAAAGAAAAGGGTCAAAGTGGAGGGACCCACCATGGGTCAGAGGCACAAAACACAAAAGATATTGATGCTAGGAACTTAAATTAGGATTTTTTTCATCATACACCCCCCCCCCCCCCCCCCCGACCAATACACTTTTATTTTATTTTATTTATTTATTTAATGATTTATTTATGTCTTTTTTCTTTTCTTTTTTATTGACATAATCTTAATCTCTCAATATCTTGAAACCCCACATATTTGATATTTTTCTCTTTGAATGTTATTGTGTACTGCATATAAAATATGTGTAACCCTTGTTACAAACAAACATTAATTCCTTCACATAGTTTACTGATCCTCAGTCTGTGATGGAGGCTCTGGGTTCAGGAGCTGAACACACAGCAACCCAGTTCCTCTGTCCAGACACTGACTCTCTCTCTCTCACACACACACACACACACACACACACACACACACACACACACACACACCTAGACTGATATTCATCTTGATGCTTTGGCAATATAGTCTGTGAACTTTCATGCCAATAAAGCACATTGAATTGAATTGGTGCAGACAATACACGGTATGGAAGACTGTTTGCAATAACAATGAAGAACTCATGTGTTTAAGCTTCAGACCTCTATGTCTACCAAGGGAGTTCACGAACATTATCCTTTGCACAGTTTCTGTTCCCCCCAATGGCAACGCCGCAAGAGCAGCAACACAAATCACTAAGTGTGTGTGCCAGCAATTACTACGCACACCAGAGGCCCCGATTTTCATTCTAGGGGACTTCAATCAGTGCAAACTCCAACAGTCACTTCCTGGGTTCCAACAATATGTTAAGTGTGAAACACGGGAGAGTAAAACCCTTGACAAATGCTATGGCGATGTGAACAATGCTTATGTGGGCAGAGCCAAACCTCCTTTGTCAAACTCCGACCACAATACTGTTCATCTCACGCCTGCTTACAGAACGGCTCTCAAAAGCAGTAAACCACAAACCAAGACTGTGATGGTCTGGACTAGAGACAGCAGTCTCTCAAAGTGGGTTTCCTCTGTACTGAGTGAAACTCCTTTCATGAGTTACTGAGTATATTTACAATTTACAATTTCACATTTGGCAGACGCTTTTATCCAAAGCGACTTACACATGAGATTTGCATACAACACAAGCAAGTTTCTAGATAGAAGAGAACAACGAGAGTAAGTGCTATAGAGCTAAGTTCTGGTCCAACAGGACAAAGGTGCTACGAGGGAGTGCTACAAGGCAGTGCTATGAGGTAATGCATAGAGTGCATACATTTTTTTTTTTTTTTTTTTTTTTATGAAAGAAGGTATTCACTAAAGAGCTGGGTCTTTAGCCTTTTCTTAAGGATAGAGAGGGATTCTGCGGATCGAATGGAGTTTGGCAACTCGTTCCACCACCGGGGAACCACAGAAGAGAAGAGTCTGGCTAGAGACTTAGGGCCTTGCTGTGGTGGCAGCACCAGGTGCCGCTCCATGGCAGAGCGTAGTGAGCGGGAGGGAGCGTAGACCTGAATGAGGGAGTTCAGGTAGGTCGGAGCCGTTTTGGTTATTGTTTTGTAGGCGAGCATCAAGGACTTGAACTTGATGCGGGCAGCAACAGGGAACCAGTGGAGGGAGATGAACAGCGGAGTGACATGTGCTCTTTTGGGGTTGAAGACCAGACGCGCCGCCGCGTTCTGGATCATCTGCAGAGGTTTGAAAGTACAGGCCGGGAGCCCTGCCAGTAAGGAGTTGCAGTAGTCAAGGCGTGATATTACAAGAGCCTGTACCAGGAGTTGTGCTGCATGCTCAGACAGGTAGGGTCTGATCTTCCTGATATTGTATAGAGCAAATCGGCATGACCGAGCAACAGAAGCCACATGCTCCTTGAAGGTTAGCTGGTCATCAATCATGACACCCAAGTTTCTGGCAGACTTTGTGGGTATGAGCTCAGTTGATTCGAGCTGGATACTGATTTGTTGTTGTATAGAGGGACTGGCTGGGATGACAAGGAGCTCAGTCTTTGACAAGTTAAGCTGAAGGTGGCGTTCCTTCATCCAAGCCGAGATGTCGGCGAGGCATGCCGATAGACCGTGGGGTCGTCTGGCGGGAACGACAGGAGGAGCTGGGTGTCGTCAGCATATGAATGATAAGAGAAGCCATGTGAGCGGATCACTGCACCCAATGAGGTGGTGTATAATGAAAAGAGAAGGGGTCCAAGCACTGACCCTTGAGGTACCCCTGTGGACAAGTAGTGGGATTTAGACACTTCCCCTCTCCAAGACACTCTAAAGCAGTGGTCGGCAACTAGCGGCCCGCGGGCCAAAACTGGCCCGCCTGTAATAGTATCTGGCCCGCCAGTTGACACTGAAAATCTCTGATCTTGCCATGCTTTGTGTCGTGGTGCCGTCGTATATTGTATTCCTTGCAAACTGCAACAACTTCGTTGCAGATTAGACAGACTGGTTTGGCGTTAATAAAATCAGGTAAGATGAATGCATACTTGTCTTTCCATTCTTCTTTGTACGTCCTACCTTCGCTGTCAACTTTTCTTTTCATTGCTTTTGACAGTGACATTTTGTCTTGCTAGCTATCAATGTTTTGCTAATGTCTCTGTGCACACAATGTAACCTCCCGCACAATAACGCGGGTAACGATGTAACGCGAGAGTAACGTACGTCGGATATCCAATCCTGAGTCCATAAAATAATTATTACAATACGTTAGTTAGGCTCAAAGAAGTAGTCATTTTCAAAATGGAAATGATACACATTTATTATTAACTGTGTGGAGAGGGGAAATATGAGATTTACACACATTCATGTCTTAAAAGACAGGCTGTCGGTGATTAAAGACAGCACATTATCACATTATCAGCAGGTTACTATTATAAGCTGTTTTATAACGCAGCCACAGAGTGGAGCAGGAGACAAAGCAGTAATAACACACTAATAACAGTCTGTAGCAAATTCAAGTTACTTTATTTTAAACAAATATCTTTCTTAAATTACTCTTTTGTACAATATATAATAGTATAGATTAGGAAAAAAAAGTTTTGTTTGGTAGAAAAAAAGGTTCTGTCCAAGATATTATGTTTTGGCCCACCATTCAGTTGCTTGGAAAAAATTTGGCCCGAGGCCAAACGTACTTGCCGACCCCTGCTCTAAAGGATCTCCCTGAGAGGTAGGACTCAAACCAGCAGAGGGTAGATCCTGAGAAGCCGAGCTCGGCGAGTGTGGAGAGGAGGATTCGGTGGTTCACCGTGTCAAAGGCGGCCGATAGGTCAAGTAGCAGTAGGACAGAGGACTGACCGGCAGCTCCAGCTGATCGCAGTGTTTCCACTACAGACAAGAGCGCAGTCTCGGTAGAGTGTCCGCGTTTGAAGCCAGACTGGTTGGGATCATACAGGCGGTTCTCAGAAAGGAATTCAGGTATATCAAGTTTTGTGTGGACAATGTAATTCCTCAAAAAGATGTAACAGTATACCCTAACAACAAACATTACTTAACCAAGGAGGTAAAGGATTGTATTAATTGCAAAAAAAACCACATTTAAGAACCGTGATAGAATGCAGCTGAAAATTGTGCAAAAGGAAGTGAACCACCTGCTTCAGGAGGCCAGGAGGAAACATAAAGAGACTACTGAACACAGCTTCCTTGCAGTGAAGTCTGAAAAACTATGGGACACTATGAAGGCAATAACTAATATGACACCTGCTAGGAAATGTATTCGCACTCATGATGATTTCAGACTTGTGTCGCCTGTGTGTTTTGTTTTGTTGTGATGCTGCTGAGTTTGTTCTGTTTCTATACAGCATGGAGTCCAGGACAAATTTCCCTAAGGGGACAATAAAAGTATATCTTATCTCTCTGTCTCTCTCTCTCTCTGTCTCTCTCTCTCCATATCTCTCTCTCTCTCCATATCTCTCTCTCTCTCTGTCTCCATCTCTCCATATCTCTCTCTCTCTCCATATCTCTCTCTCTCTCAGTCTCAATCTCTCCATATCTCTCTCTCTCTCCATATCTCTCTCTCTCTCTGTCTCCATCTCTCCATATCTCTCTCTCTCTCCATATCTCTCTCTCTCTCTGTCTCCATCTCTCCATATCTCTCTCTCTCTCTCTCTCTCTCTCTGTCTCCATCTCTCCATATCTCTCTCTCTCTCCATATCTATCTCTCTCTCTCTCTCTGTCTCCATCTCTCCATATCTCTCTTTCTCTCCATATCTCTCTTTCTCTCTCTCTCTCTCTCTCTCTCTCTCTCTCTCTCTCTCTCTCTGTCTCCATCTCTCCATATCTCTCTCTCTCTCTTCATATCTCTCTCTCTCTCTCTCTCTCTCTCTCTCTCTCTCTCTCTCTCTCTCTCTCTCTCTCTCTCTCTCTCTCAAGCCAGTTGTCTACTTTCACTTATCGGTGTGGCAGCAGGTTATTTCCACCATGAAAAGGTATTGTAACAAACACTTTTCATTACAGTTTAAAGTGTTTTATTCTTCAACCCGTTGCTTACTGTTGACTGATTTAACTGTAATAAGACGATCATACAGAAGAAGCCTCTGTTTGTGATCAGGAGGGTGAAACTCTGTTTCGGCTGGAAACATAAAACACTTTGCGACAGTTTGTGAACACATCAGTGTTTGTGTTAACGTCCTGAACATGTAAATTAGTTGTAATGTAATTAGTTTTTAATCAGAGCAGAAAGGCTCTTTATTCACTGTAGATGATGAGGTTACATTTCACCATTTGATAGACGCATCATAAAACTACTTCCCGATTCTCTGCCACAGACTTCAGATTGGACTTTGATCCTTATGTTATTTTATATCGCTGTTTGTTCATGTTTATGGGTTAGGGTTAGGCACGCGTTGCGACACTCTTTTTTTTGCCCTTTGACCTCAGTCTAGACTCTGGAACAGCTAGTGGGGCCTTATGGTCTAAGACAGCTGTATGGTATTCAGGTGCCAGACTATGTAGTGCCTTATAAGTGATCAATAAAAAATAAATTTTAAAATCTACTCTAAAACTCACAGGCAGCCAGTGCAGTGAAGCTAAAATCGGGGTAACATGTGACCTCAAATGTGTCCTAGTCGGTCGCCTTGCTGCAGAGTTTTGAATTACTTGAAGTCGGTTGAGGTTTGATGATTAAAACAGGTATAAAGGGCATTACAATAATCTAAAGGTGAAGAAATGAAAGCATGTATAATTTTCTCTGTTTCAGAGAAAGACAAGGCAGCTCTTATTTTGCCAATGTTTCTCAGTTGGTGATAGCATGGCTGCACTAGCTTTTTACTCAAAGTTGAGATTGGGATCGAAGATTACACCAAGGTTTCTTGTGGAAGATTTTATATTTGAGGCAAGTGAACCCAAAGCCAACTGGATCTGATCTGAGACAGGCTTAGGGCCGATAATGAGGATGTCAACTATTACTGTAGTCACACACTGTGTGTGTGTGTGTGTGTGTGTGTGTGTCTTAAAGAGAATTATTATATTAGTAAACTACACGTGATGTTATAATTATCAAGTAACACAGTTTTATTGTGTTATTATGGCACATTTTCTATCTTTTTCTCATGTCATTAATATGAAACAAATGAGTCATATTTCACAACAATGTTCAGTTACAGGAATTAATAGTCAGCATTTGTCCTGAACAGTTGGTCTGTTAGCCTCATCAGATTAAACATCGCAGGTCACTGTGAAATGTAACTATAATTACAACTAATCTCATATCTGTTTGGAAACATTTCACCCCATTGAAAATCAATGGAGCAGCCAAACCAATACACACCACTAGAACCGCAGTGCATGTAATAATTCACATTGTTTAGATGGCAGGTTAAGTTAGACTAGAACAGATTCAGCCTCGTCAGTTTGTATTCAAAGTTCAAAGATGCGCTGAATTTTAACACACAACAGCCTTAATTTAGATAAAACTCTTTCTTTTGTGTTTTTGATGTTTAGATATTTTGCCAATTGAATTTCATGGTTGAGAATTGAATAGCACTGAAGCTTTTTGTGCTATACAATGTCATTTTTCCAATCTGTTAAATATGCATCTTTCAATACAGAGACAAATTGTTTAGTTTTGCTTTTGGATGATTATTTATGTTTGTCCTGATTTTCAGTTATTCTTGTGAACTGTCGAGCGACTTTTCCAAGAGTGTCCTGGGCTTCACAGTGTCGCTCAGCAGCGCTTTGTGTTTGATGGAGTTTTGGTCTGCTCTGTTTAGATGAAGCCAGAACTTTATGGCTCGTTTTTACATTTCAATAAACATGAGAAAGAGTCCCAGTTCAGCTCTACAGGTGAGATTTGGAACGTTTCTATGGACACCCAGTACAGATTTGCAAAATTGGGGGAGGAGATCGGACCCCACACCTCATTTCCATAAAGGAGTACTGGTGTTAAAACAGAAATTAGGATCTTAATCCATATTTTTACTGTTTTTCCAAATTTGGATTTTATGGCACAGTAAGCTCTTCCTGCTTTGTCACTTAGTGCCTTTGTAGCCAAAACCCCCTGATGAGGTGATTTCCACAGCCAGGTAATTAAAGCTTGTGTTATGTGTTAATGTGATTCCTCCGTATGTGAACATGTATTTGTTTTCCTGTGACCGGGCTTTTCTCTGGAAAACCATAACAGATTTGTTTTTTCCAGATTGACAGTCAGTGCCCATCTCTGACAGGACTGCTCTACCAGTCTGAGATGCTCCTGTAGACCCTCTGCTGTGGGGAGAGAATCACCACATCATCAGCGTATAGCAGGACTTTCACCTCCAGGTCCTGCAGCAGGAGGAGGAGCTGCAGACTGCTCCAGCATCTCTCTCTCCATCTCTCTCTCTCTCTCTTATATCTCTCTCTCTGTCTCCATCTCTCCATCTCTCTCTCTCTCTCTCTCTCTCTCTCTCTCTCTGTCTCTCTCTCTTAGTTTCTTAGTTTCACCTTAACTTGTCGTCGTGTCGCAGATCATTTTCTCCACCAAAAGGTATTGTAAACATCAGTTTCCATGACAGTTTCCAGTGTATTTTCCTTTCCTGACTCTATCAGCAGATCTTTTATGTGACTGTTCCCGCCTGCCGTTAGCTTATTTAGACTAGAACAAGAGGAAATCTACAACTCAGCCGTTAAAGGTTTTTTCTGTGTGCAAACCGGATGTGTAGCTTCAAAACACAACTCAACGCTCTTCTAACGGTTTTCCAACATGTTAGTGTTAGTGTGTTCGTGTTCAAATCTAAATCTACTAAAAGTAGAAGTAGTTAGTAATTAGTTGTGTTGCTTTCTGCCTGCAGGTTTGAGGGAAAAACCTTCAGTTCCCTTTGAGTCTCACTAGCAGCCAGCGATGCTAACAGGAGGCTTTCTGACCATTTCTGAACAAAAACACCAGTTCAAATAAGGTTTATCACACTAGTTCAACATTAATGATGTTGTGGAAACTATCTTTTCATGTCTTATATTTACTTATTTATCCAGGCTGCTTTCACTGACTTGCTGCTTCAAGGCAGACCGGGCCAAGGAAGACAAATATGGAAGATAAAACAATACAGACGTTAAAATACGAGAAATGTCACAGAAAATAAAGTGCAAAGTAAAACAATGTCATCAAAAGACAGTAAAATCTCAAACAGAAGAGTTGAACTTCCTGTCACGTGCTCCACCTCGGCAGGAAACGTTTCATTTTGTGTGACGTCAGACAGATTTTAGATCCACACTCTCATTCTCGCTCTGTCATTGAATTTTAAAGCGATATAAATTTCTCCTCCTCCATCATGACATCTGTGTGTGCTGGTCTGCTGTTTAGTTCACTGTAGATGATGTGGTTAATGTCTCCATCTAGTGGACACACAGTAGAACTGCATCACCTGATCTGTGATTTCTGTGCCTCAGACCTGGTTTCTGGCCTCAGGTTAGACCGGTTTGGTGTCAGACTGATGTTTCTAGACTTTGATAGTGAAGTTATGAGGAAGTGACAGCAGCCTCAGATCAAATGAACACAGACACCCAGAAGTGAGGAAGGAGAATAAGCAGCGTCTTCTCTGTCAGTGTTTCCTCTACAGATGAAGGCAGAACGTCTCTGGATGTGAATTCACCAGGCAAACATCTTCCAAGGTCACATTACTGTTTGATGAATACACCGGCTGACATTGTATGATGTGACTGTATAGTCGACTGTTGTAAGACAAGCTGCTAAAGTCTTTCAAATCACCTGCTGTTTGCAGATGGCGTTCATAGTGCCATAATATCCAACATTTGTTCTCTTTGTGGCCATAAAGAACATTTTGTTTTATTTGTGACTTTTAGTGGAAGCCTGATAAACTCTAGTTAGGTTGTAATCTCAATTCACTGCATTGGTGAAATATGCAGGAAGTGTCAGAACTAGTGTGAAAGCTCAGATACATGTTGTGTCTCTGTTGATACACTGTGTACAAAACACTACAACCTCCACAAAACTGAGGTTCACTCCCTTTCACACTAAAACCTTTTGAACCTTTAAAGTCTCAGTCGTCCCCAAGGCTGAAAAATCCTCCTGTCTGTATAAACCTGCTCAGTTCATCTGTTGGAGAGAGCAGGTCTTCCTGCTGTTTTCTACATTCATACATTCAGCTGATGGTTCAATACACAATACTGGGTTCACTGTTTCATATTGTCCTGATAAAATCTGAGTCAGTAAGTAAGTAATCTGAGTCTGATCTCAGTAAAATCTGAATGAAGACAATTACAACTGACAAAATCCATTTGAGTAAAAAAAAACAGTAAAGTATTGATCTGCACAACCAGGGAAATTTCTGACTATAAAAGTAGTATAAAGAGAAACAACTCAGAGCTGTAAAACTCTATTTAAGACTCAGTCACAACATTTAACAGATACCAGACTGGAGTTTTTTATTGTGCTGTGTGCAGCGTGTTGCTCGTGTTTCTGTTAGCCAAGGCTCCCTTAATACTTCAAACAGTCTTTGTCTTGTCAGTATTTGTCTTTTTGACGTTTTCTTCATTAACTGGATTCATTTTGTTGAATCCAACACTCAGTGTGTATTTGTCATTTTACTGTCAGGAATGATCCCAACAGCAGAAGTGATCTATCCTGTAATGAAACCTTGTTGTAATGAATCAGTCCAGCTAACAGCATGTCGGGTGTGTTTGTGTAAAGGTGTTGGCTCTACTATGAGTCAGTCTGAGGAGAGAGAGGAGGGGCTCCCTCCCTCTAAAACCACTCTGTCTGGGGAACATGACAGCCGGACCAAAGCTAAGAGGTAAGATGAGGATCTCTAACTGTCCATGACTGTTCTCCATCTCAGAGCTCAGCAGTGAAATCATTACAGCATCATTATTCAGAGTAAAAGCTCTGTCTCTGTTGTGTTGAAGCCCAGTCCAGCAGGAGAGACCAGACTCCCCTGAACCCAGCTGTGTGTCCATGAAGAGCGACCGGTCTATGAATAGACCTATAACTTTTAAAGATAAACATTCTTCTGAAACAACGTAAGTCAACATAATGTCACTATATAATGTTAGCATTAACAAAACATTATAAAGAACAAATCCCCTCTGAAGAGGAGTAAGATATTAACAATAATATGTAACATTGCTCTTGTTTTTAACCTTTTTCATGTAGAGAAAGTTTGTCAGCTACAATAGCAGCTGTTGGGGAAGAGGAGAACGTTTCTCATTCACTCTCCTCTCACAGATTTTCTATCTGGTTCTGGGATTTGAACTTGAGTCAAAATCCTGCTTCACTTCAGGTTCAAACTGCCCTTCTTTTGTCAATCCTGTTTCTATCAGGATCCAGCAGGAGAGACCAGACTCCCCTGAACCCAGCTGTGTGTCCATGAAGAGTGATCTGTCTATTGATCGCCTTATTGACTTCAAAGATGGACAGCACTCTGCTGAGCAAAGGTAAGAATTTAAAACAGATGAGTTTGTTGTTATCCATCTCTCCTGAGAAGAGGAATCTATTCTATATCTATGAGATATAGAATTGGTCCGGCCCTTCATACTCTGTTGATTTAGTTTCCTCTTTCAAAACATGATTTATTTATTATTTATATATTTTGACAGTAAGGTTCGGGGCAAAAGGAAATGCCTCTAATGGTTTTGATGTTGTGGAGCTCAGAGTTTAGGTTGGACAGTCTGTCTGCTGTAGGATCTCACCTTCACCGCTCCTGCAAAGAGACGCTTGAAGTCTCACGACTAGATGAACGACACATTTCATGTGCTGCTGGAGTTGAGAGTTTTTTCAGGAAAGCTTCATGAAATGAACGAATGTCTTGAAGAATGACTTGAAGATATACTTAGTGCTACGACCTCCAGAGAAACATTTACAGTGGAGTTCACCTTGTGTTTCTGCCAGGATTCATCATGACAGAACACAACACCTTTAACAACCTGAGTGTGTGTGTGTGTGTGTGTGTGTGTGTGTGTGTGTGTGTGTGTGTGTGTGTGCGTGTGTGTGCATGGGTGCCTAACTTTGTGTAAATGTGCAAAATCCGAACAGGGTGGGGGGTTTGTGTTAGGGTTAGTTAATTCATTTTGAATATCATAGTTCTTTTTTTCTCTAACACTCTCCTTTTGCTTTGGCATCCTACCTGTTGCTCTGCTGTGCTGACACTGCTAACAGCAGCCTATCATCTTCAATAATCTGTTGAAAACATCTCACTTTACTAGACAGCTTTCCAAATGATATACACAGTTTCAGAGAGAAAGACCGAGACCTTCGGCACACAGAACACGACAAGCTTACTCTGAAAAAAACAACAGCTGTTAGCTAGCTAGATAAATGAAGGTCACAATGTGCATGTGCAATGTTAGCTGTTGTTTCATGGTTCAAACAATTCTGCTGCTGTCACTCCATTCACGACTGCATCGTCCCATCGTCTGTGGTACGCAGTGCAGACAAAGCGCAGGTTGGAATATACCACTTGGGTTGGAAAGGGGGTGCAGCAATCCAAATGCAACTATGCTATCTAACTGCAGACAGAGCAGATATTTCACTTAGATTGAGAGATTGAAGATTAAATATTAGATTTTTACAAAATTTTGACTTTTAAAAGGGGTGAAAAATAGAGGGGCCCTCCTAATTTCCAAGTGGAGGGGCGTCTGCCTAACTTGCCTAATGGTGTAGGCGCCAGTGTGTGTGTGTGTGTGTGTGTGTGTGTGTGTGTGTGTGTTATCTGGAGACCTAATACTTAATGTTTTCTCCACAGAGTCCACCAGGAGAGGTCAGAGGTTCCCAGCGGTCAGTCTGCCCAGGAGCACCAAACAGACCTGGACTCCATATTTATGGTGTGTAAATGTACAACAACACATTTTACTTCAGCTACAAAGAAAATGCAAAACAGCCATTCTGGTCATTATAGTCTCCATGCTGCACTCTGTAGACCAGTGGGCTTTCAAACCCTGCAAGATGGATTTGATGTTGTGTTCCATGATTTTAATCTGAAACTTTAATCTATGTAATATTCTGTTCCAGCTTCTTGAGGAGAACATTGTCACTTTTGTGAAGAACGAGCTGAAAAGGTGCCACAGGGTTCTGAGTCCAGATTACCCAGAATGCTCAGAGAGGCAGAGGGAGGATGAGGAGGTGGTGGACGGTGAGGAGGAAGAGCAGAGGAGGAGCAGCAGAGAGGCTTTTCTGCAGATCACACTGCACTTCCTGAGGAGAATGAAGCAGGAGGAGCTGGCTGACTCTCTGCAGAGCAGTAAGAGGCTTTTAACAGGTTTAACATGATGGAAAGAGGAAATGGTGGAAAATGAGAGATGTTTACATTTCCAAACTCTGCTGTAAATATGCTGAACACATCTGCATCAGATCTGTACAATTATTTTGGGCTGCACACAGTCAGAACATGTTTGTCCTCTACTGATGAGCTGAATAGATATCATGGAGTGGAAAAATATATACATCCACACTGAAATCCATTAATTGATTTCGTTTTTTGTTTGTTCATTCAGAAACTCCTACTGCGTGTCAACATCAACTCAAATCCAGTCTGAAGCAGAAGTTTCAGTGTGTGTTTGAGGGGATTGCTAAAGCAGGAAACCCAACACTTCTGAAGCAGATCTACACCGAGCTTTACATCACAGAGGGAGGGAGTGGAGAGGTCAATGATGAACATGAGGTCAGACTGATTGAAACAGCATCCAGGAAACCAGCGAGACCAGAAACAACAATCAAATGTGAAGACATCTTTAAACCCTTACCTGGAAGAGACAAACCAACCAGAACATTGCTGACAAAGGGAGTGGCTGGCATTGGGAAAACAGTCTTAACACAGAAGTTCACTCTGGACTGGGCTGAAGACAAAGCCAACCAGGATATACAGTTCACATTTCCATTCACTTTCCGAGAGCTGAATCTGCTGAAAGGGAAAACGTACAGCTTGGTGGAACTTCTTCATCACTTCTTTATTGAGACCAAAGAAGCAGGAATCTGCAGGTTTGACAAGTTCCAGGTTGTGTTCATCTTTGATGGTCTGGATGAGTGTCGACTTCCTCTGGACTTCAAGAAGAACGAGATCCTGACTGATGTTACAGAGTCGACCTCAGTGGATGTGCTGCTGACAAACCTCATCAAGGGGAAACTGCTTCCCTCTGCTCGCCTCTGGATAACCACACGACCTGCAGCAGCCAATCAGATCCCTCCTGAGTGCGTTGACATGGTGACAGAGGTGAGAGGCTTCAATGACCCACAGAAGGAGGAGTACTTCAGGAAGAGATTCAGAGATGAGGAGCAGGCCAGCAGAATCATCTCCCACATCAAGACTTCACAAAGCCTCCACATCATGTGCCACATCCCAGTCTTCTGCTGGATCACTGCTACAGTTCTGGAGCATGTGTTGAAACCCAGTGAGAGAGGAGACCTGCCCAAGACCCTGACTGAGATGTACATCCACTTCCTGCTGGTTCAGTCCAAACTGCAGAACGTCAAGTATCATGAGAGAGCTGAGACAGATCCACACTGGAATACAGAAAGCAGGAAGATGATTCTCTCTCTGGGAAAACTGGCTTTTGAGCAGCTGGAGAAAGGCAACCTGATCTTCTATGAAGCCGACCTGACAGAGTGTGGCATTGATATCAGAGCAGCCTCAGTGTACTCAGGAGTGTTCACACAGATCTTTAAAGAGGAGTGTGGGCTGTACCAGGTCCAGGACAAGGTGTTCTGCTTTGTCCATCTGAGCATTCAGGAGTTTCTGGCTGCTGTCTACATGTTCCACTGTTACACAAACAGGGAAGAGAAGACATTCCTGGGAGAAGATAGAAGACATAGAAAAAAAGGTAGATCTGAAGAGAGTAAACAATCCCTGGATGGCTTCCTGAAGACAGCCATGTTCAAATCCCTGAAGAGTAAAAATGGCCACCTGGACCTCTTTGTCCGCTTCCTTCATGGCCTCTCACTGGAGTCCAGCCAGAGACTCTTAGGAGGCCTGCTGGGTCAGACAGAGAGCAGACCAGAAAGCATCCAGAGAGCCATCAGCAACCTGAAGGAGATGAACACCTACAGTCTCTCTCCTGACAGAAGCATCAACATCTTCCACTGTTTGATGGAGATGAACGACCAGTCAGTACATCAGGAGATCCAACAGTTCCTGAAGTCAGACATCAGATCAGAGAAGAAACTCTCTGAGATCCACTGCTCAGCTCTGGCCTACATGCTGCAGATGTCAGAGGAGGTTCTGGATGTGTTGGACCTGGAGGCCTACAACACATCAGAGGAGGGACGATGGAGACTGATCCCAGCTGTGAGGAACTGCAGGAAGGCTCGGTTAGTCCTGATGTGAATACCAACAGTATAGAACAGTGTAGAGCGACCTTCATACCTGACACCATCAGAATTACAATAAAGATCTATAGTTCCTCAAACATACACACTATTAACTGTTGTTCTACATAGCAGTGGTACACAGTGTTGGGCATAACACGTTACAGAGTAATGTGTCACTGTAATCACATTACTTTTTCCTGTAACAGAGTAAAGTCATTACTGTTCCAGGTTCAGTTTCACATTCCAGTTACTGATCTAACAGATCGGTTGTTTCTTGAGTTTCATTCTTTAGTCTAGTTCAACTCTTTATTGGTGTAATATCTATGAAAGATTCCCCTCGTCTTCTCCTGCCTTCAGCTCATGTCAGAAATATCAGAATTACAGAGAGCGACATGAACGAGGCGACAAAGTGGGAAATACGACTGGGAAAGTTGGAATCTAATGCTGTAGGCTGAAAACCTTAAAAGTAACTAAACCCCAACCAAATCTGTGGTGAATCCGGACTCTAATGGTGTCAGGCTGTTTTACTGAGTTGTTTTACCAGAAGTTGAACTGAACTGCCTGTGGAGCTCAGGCTGAAATTTCTATCATTTTTCATTCTTTTTTTAAACACTTTTTTTTTTACAGAAATGCTTTCATATAATTGCATTTATGTATTTTTTTCTGTTTGTTTTCTGACTATATTATACATTAAACACTTTTGGGAAATTTCAAATTCTATAATACAAATTATTGTCGTTATTATTATTGTTATTATTATTATTATTAGTAGTAGTAGTACTAATAGTAGTAGTAGTAGTAGTATGCTGTATATGTTTTGTATAAACTCTGCTTTGATAATCTCTCATTTTACATTAAGTCTGTAATTCTTTATAATAATCTTTATTCTTTATTCAGATTGAGGTGCTGCAGGTTGTCAGAGACTCACTGTGAAGTCCTGGTCTCAGCTCTGAAGTCCAACCCCTCCCATCTGACAGAGCTGGACCTGATTGACACCAACCTGCAGGATTCAGGACTGAAGCTGCTCTCTGCTGGACTGGAGAGTCCACACTGCAGACTGGAGACTCTCAGGTCAGACATCATATTTAATAATGTGCTGATATGAATATTATATGAATATTGTAATTTGAGGACGCCTGTATAGAGTCGATCCATCTGAAATCAGACAGGATCTGGTTTTAGAGGCTTAGATCTCAAATTCCTCATGTTGTTTTCACACAATCCTTTTGTATTCAAATGAATAACGATGGACTTTGTTGATGATATTCTCCATAGTTTTAAAGATACAGGAGTCCAAATGGCTCCAAAATGGCCTCCATCTATTGGGGGCAAAACTTTGATGTGAGAGTGTTGGAGGCAATAAAGGAATTCAAGATCAGACTTTTATTGTGGTAATTACCCAGAACGTATAGAGACATAATCACCCAGGTATAGATCCAACTATGGATACACAATGTATTTAAGATATTTTCTTTTGTGTATCTTCAGGGATAAAAAGTCACATGTGTCCATATTAACACTCTGGTATCTGTCACAGTTTAAGCATGATGGTATGGAGTTAATGTGTGCAGCATTTTATCTTCCTGATGAAATTCCTTCATGGTAAAAACTAGTTGTTCTATCATAACTCCAATTTTAATGCATATTTTGATGTCAAATGCACTTCGGACACCAGAGGCGTTGCACTTTGTAGGTGTTTCCACAGACTTAAAGGGATGTGAACTCTGGTAGAACCTTGGGTTGTGTCTCTTCCTGGACTTGATAAAACCCCCACATCTGTGATTCACTCTCATCTGTTGCTCCGGTAGAGACGGTTGGAGGGTTCGGGTCAGGGCCGGTTTTAGCCTGCTATATTAGGGTGGGCTGGTAGAAATAATAGGTGGGCAACTTGGGCGGTAGGTAGCCCAGAGGTTAAAGAAGCAGACTAGTAGTCCGAAGGTTGCCGGTTCGAATCCCTGGCCAGATGGCACAAAAATCTGGCAAAATGACAGCTGGCAACCGGAGGGTTCAGAGTCAAGATCAGATGCAAGCTCCTGCCATTGTGCCCTCAGGCCTCTCCAGCTTATGGCTGTGTGTTTGTGTATGGGCTGTTTGGACTCAAACTCAAGCCGCAATACTCAAACTTCAATGTAACTATATATGTAACTATATATAGAATAAAATATATATACATAAAAAAATAAAAAAATAAAAATATATATATATATATATATATATATCTTTTTTGTATTTTTTTTTATGTATATATATTTTATTCTATTAACTAATATTGTTATTCACATTATTTTTTGTTAATTTCATTCCTTAACATTGTCTTTCATAATCATAATTGTGCTTTGGCAACACATCAAATGTCATGCCAATAAAGCTTATTGAATTGAATTGAATTGAAAGAGAAAGAGAGAGAGAGAGAGAGAGAGATTTCTCCTCGTCTCCTCGCCTCGCGTCTCTTCCTCGACTCCTCGGTCAAAGGTCACGGAGGAAACGAGGAGAAGATGCGAGGAGGCGAGTGAACCTGGCTTGTCAATTGGAACGTCCTCATTGTCTAAATTATTCTAAGGCTCATGTTTTATCCACATAAAAACGTTTAACAAAGTTCAGATTAAAGTTTAATTCATCTAAATTATGCCAGCCTCTAATGAGCCTTGTCTACCTCATGAAGGTAGAACACTTAAAAAAAATCCTAATCCCCAAAAAGCATTTCTGTTTTTATTCAGTTTTTTTTGTTATTCTGTTTGCTGTATGCTACATTTTAATTTTGTGAAGCACTTTGTAGCACTGATAAGAAAGGTGCTATACAAATTGTCCAACTTTTATCCTTTATGCGACTTGGATTAGACAACGATCATGTGGCTGTTTGACACTCACTGGCAATGAACCAAAGTGCTTTCTTTTTATTCCTAAAT
The DNA here is from genome assembly GCF_046629955.1 of Centroberyx affinis. Taxonomy (NCBI): domain Eukaryota; kingdom Metazoa; phylum Chordata; class Actinopteri; order Beryciformes; family Berycidae; genus Centroberyx; species Centroberyx affinis. The sequence goes on along the minus strand of NW_027279023.1, from coordinate 275,146 downwards.
AAATAAATAAATTCCCAAATAACCATAGATCTAGCTGTAAGAGCAAAATGTGTGATTTAAAACAATGAAATGCTGTTAATGAGGTTTAGTAAGAATTTATTCTCCCAAAGAGAAATTCCATGGCAACACACACAAACACAATTCATAAGCATGATGAACACTGAATGAGAGACACATCAAACAAACACAGCAAACCAACTGGTGATCCAGAGAAGACACAGAAGTGATTCCAGCAAAAGAAAAAACATACCGGCCTTCATGATGAAAATATGTGCTGTCATGGCAACGGTCATTACGCACCGTGACCAAGGTTATGAATATGGTGAGAATGGAAACAGAGGTAGGCTACGCCTAAAAGGCAGAGAAATTTGCATTTTATTTATTTTTTATATGAAAAAAATAAGATAAAATTGTCTATATAGTTGAAAATGGCTCCGTCTGCTGCTCAGCCCGTGCGTCCTCGGTCTCTTCCCGGAGAAACCCCAGCAGCTCCCTCTCCTCTTCGCCTCTTGGCTGCCGGGGGACCTGAGGAAGGAGGTCAGAGGTCACACATGGAGCGGGCAGCAGCATCCGATGGCCCCGGTCGCTCATCAGGGGGACTGGGATCGGGGCCGGATGGGGACTGGGATCGGGGCTGGATGGGGAGCGCACAGCGGCTGAGTCCAGCTGCTGGTCCTCCACATGAGTCTGTTAAAGCGGGAGGGAGCACCGATGGCCTCCCCCCGGTAGTCTCCTGCATGAGGGAGAACCGGGGCCAGCTGCAGCCGTTTGCTCCCCATCCTCAGTCCCAGAGCCTGCTGCTGACTGGAGGTCCTGTTAGAAAGAGGCCGCATGGTAAAAGAGTCGCATGTGTGCATTTATAGGCTATTTCTATATGTCCTAATGAACGGATTTCATTCAGGCTTATTAGATCATGGAATGTCATTCATATTAATGATAAATCCTATAAAATAACTCCATATAAAATGCACGTTCCTTGCTCCCCACTCACCCTCTCTATGCGCTGGAGGATCAGCTGGCCTCCTCTGTCCCTATAATCACATTCAAGCCTTCAGATCATTTACTGATGCCTATTTGGGAAAAGTTTGACATTCTACAACTACAACAGATCTGTCAGTATATGGACATTTAACGTAACCCTTCATTAACAAATGTTCGACTAACACTTTAAATCTCTGCTATTTCTATTTGAAGAATATATAACAAGTTGGGGCTACTTACGCCTGTGGATTTTTTTTCTGCCAATGTCGGCATGTTTTCTGATGGTATGGTGGAGGGCTTATATCCGCACGTGCCAATGGTTAATTGACTTAACTCATTATTTCCGCATCGAGGATACACCTGAGTATCCTCCGACCACGCCTTATTGGAGGACGGAGGCAAGGAGACTTGAAGGATCCTTCATGCGTCTTTTAACCAATTGGAACATCCTTAATGATGGTGGCTCATTTTTGGATGCCGAGTCAGCGAGGAGACGAGGACGGGGGAGGAGACGCATTTTGGCCAAATGGAATGCACCCAGAGAGAGAGAGAGAGAGAGAGAGAGAGAGAGAGAGAGAGAGCAGCGGTGGTCGAGCGAGCTAGACAGTGAATGAAGAGAGGGAGCGGTGGTAGCGAGAAAGCCGGTGAATCAGAGAAATAAAACGTTATTTTCTGATTGTTTCACAGCGGTTACGTTCTAAAGCACAAATAAACATGCCCACACCCCCGCACACCTCCACTCAACCCTGCAGGAAGTGCCGCCACGCCGGATTTGGTGTGAATACGCCTCACTCTGTGCAGGACGGGTCTGCTTCAGAGCTCTGTGTGTTTGTGCCTGAACACGACGAGAAGGGGGGGGGGGGGGGGGGGGGGTCAAGTTAGAGTTAAGTTCCCCATCCAACTCAAATTCTGCTTTTTATCACAATTATCTCCAGAGAAACTGCCATCTGAAAATATTGTCCCAATAAAAAGTGGATTCTGGACTTTAACTAAACCTTTATTTATGTTAAACTTCTTGGCATTCAGGGCCCAAACTGCAGATTTATTCATCCTGAGACAGAGGTGTGACAGCCTGTCTGGTTTCAGATGGAAAGACTCTATAAGGCCGACATGATGCTGATCCACACTGACAACATGCTGAAGTCCATTGGATTATGAAACACTGGATTGTTGAAAGCATTCAGGAATATTTTATTTTATAGCTACATGCTTTGTTCTTTTTTCAGATTGAGTGGCTGCAGGTTCATGGAGAGCTGCTGTGCTTCTCTGGCCTCAGCTCTGAAGTCCAACCTCTCCCACCTGAGAGAGCTGGACCTGAGTATCACCAACCTGCAGGATTCAGGACTGAAGCTGCTCTCTGCTGGACTGGAGAGTCCACACTGCAGACTGGAGACTCTCAGGTAAAATCACTTTACAGTTTTTCTCAGTTGATTCGACACATTTCTCCAAACTAAGGTCCGTTCTCTCAAAACAGGATTCCTGAATCTGCAAAGGTCGCCCTGCAGGTTTTACATGAGGATTTGAGTTTTATTGATCCAGCTTCATATACACAGCAGTGAAGCTCAGTGACTGAGAGAAGATCATCCATGCTCTGATATCTTGTCATTAGATTACTGCACCTCTCTCTGTTCCTCTCAGCCATAATTCACTGTCACATCTCCAGCTGCTTCAGAATAGAGCAGCTAGATTTTAACCAGTGGGAAGGTGACATCATCATCTGTCCAGTTTTAACATCTGTCCTCTGGTTACCAGTTAGATAGAGAATTCATATTAAAATGTCACTGAACACATTTAAAGCAGGCTAGTTTTGTTCCTGAATTACACTGTGGAGCTCTTAGTTCCCTGTGAGCTGAGAGCCAGCTGAGATCTTCAGGTCCTCCTGACTTTCCCTCAGTCCAGACTCAACACTGAAGGTGGTTTCACTTTAGTCCTCAGGGCTTCCAGACTGTGGAAAGCCTTCCTGAGGGACTGAGGCTGCAGGTTCACTATCATCTTTAAAACTTTGTAAAACACACTTTTATTGACTTGCTTTTGTGTCATTTTGTGTAATCTTTTTTGTCTCTCCTCACTTCATCTTGTTTCTCATGTTTCTATTTGATATTATTATTTAAATCCACTTGTTTTTAAAGTGTTTCCTAATTTATATCCACTTTATTTTCTTTTTTATGGCTCGTTGTGCAGTGTAACAAAGCATGTGCCATTTGGTGGATTTATTGATCCAATCCCCTTACAGCACCATGTGTGAATACATTGTTAGCATGGGCGGCCCAGTGGGAATCAAACCAGTTTCCCTGTCAGTGTTAGTGCTCCAGTCAGCTCAGTATACAGCACCATGCAAACACACTGGGACCTGCTTTAGACCAGGGCCTCGTCAATACAGTCTGTCAGTAGAAATAATACAATAATGACATTAAATATAACAGAATAACATTTCCGCATGTCTTCTTGTCCTTCAGGCTGAGTGTGTGTCAGCTGTCAGAGAGAAGCTGTGAAGCTCTGGCCTCAGGTCTCAGCTCCCAGTCCTCTAGTCTGAGAGAGCTGGACCTGAGTAACAACGACCTGCAGGATTCAGGACTGAAGCTGCTCTCTGCTGGACTGGAGAGTCCACACTGCAGACTGGAGACTCTCAGGTCAGGATCACTGTTACTGTTCAACAGACCATTTACATTCTGCTTTACATGCACATTAATGTCAGAGAAAATACCTGAACTGTAATTTTCCTGCTGATGTGATTTTTGAAAGCAGCTGAGAAACCAACATTCAGCTCTACTTTCTCTCCTCTGAGAGAATATTTCATTATTTCTCTCCTCACTGCCTCTGTTGGTGAAACCTGAAGTAAAGTCAGATTCTGTCAAACTGAGTCCAGAACTGAAATTAAAACACAAACCTGATCCTGGGGTCAGCTGTTAATATTGGAGACAGTTTTTGTGTTATTATAACTGATTTCAGAGCAGTTTATTAATGAGAAAATCCAACATGTAACTGTTTTTAAACAAAGACTTTCCACTGAGAGCTACGATCTATTTTTCAGAAAACCTGTTCAAAAGCTGCAAAAGCTCAAAATAAACAAGAAATAACAAACTATTAGTGCTGGGTGATGAAGCTGAAAATGTTATTACAATAAAAATGTTCATATCAGGCGATGTTGAGTTTTATCACAATAAGTAAAATCACTATTTCTGTCAAGTTTAAAGGGTTAATTTAGCTCCTGAATAAAAGTTGAATAGATCAGTCAACTTTCATTTAAAACACTTCTTTACTGCCAGAATAAAACTAAAATAAGGATTATAATAATAATGATAGTGATAATAATAATGATAAAAAGTGTGAATGAAATGGGGTCTTATTTTCAACACTATAACCTCATATAATATTTAAATAAGAATAATGAAACAAAGCAGTGAAGCCGTTCTTCTTCCAGTTTGACCTGAACGCAGCAGAAAACCAGCAGCCAGTGAAGTAAACAAGGAAGTGTGTGAGCAACCTAAAAAATATCAAATGGAGGATTATAAGTGAAACATCATAAGTGTTCAGTGGCAGCTGTTTAAAGACGTTTCACTGCAGAGTGTTTCTGTGTTTTAATCACTTTTGGCTCCAGCTGCCGGAGAGTGTGTTTGCTGTGTGTGTGTGTTGGACAGCAGCGCTCCTGTTTAAAGCAATACTCCACTTAGTTTTAACATGGGGGTTATTCAGCACCTGACCGCCATGAAGACCAGAATATAAACTACTGACCAGGACCAGATGCAGCTGGACCAGTTTGTAGAGTTTGAATGAGGAGAAAACCTCCTGAAAACTGACATTGAACTCGTTGGTGAACAGATTCAACAACAGATCCTGCAGGAAGACAATAAAGCAGCAACTGGTCCGCAGTCACATTGCATTTCTGTTCTTGGTTCACACTAAAATGAGTATTTAAAAATAAAGTAGATCCGGTCTCCCAAACAGGAGCTATCTCTCCTACATGGTATCCCTCCGCTGTGTTCTCTTCTGTCAGTAAAGATGCTGTTTGGTTCTAAATAGCAGTACATGTAATCGTAGTACGGCCGCTGGGCTCAGACTGTTCGGTGCGGTATCCAGTTATTAGATCATATAAGTTGAAAAGAATGTGCAGATCATGTACTTCCTGTAATAATATGGTGAAAACCAACAGGTTTATCAATCAACA
>NW_027279023.1:182500-262500 GCF_046629955.1 Centroberyx affinis | reverse complement strand
AAGACAGACTTCTGTGTTCTGGTTAATATGCTGATTATGATCTGATTATAAGCCTATGCATATAATAGCTTAAGAACCACCACACAACTCAGTAAACACCTTGAAATATTGACTTTATTGTGCTTTGAATTTGTTCTGGCTGATACAGGCCTTTATTACAGTAAGGCAAGGGTTTCAGCATCTGTGCAAAAATGAATGAATGATATTCCTAAAGGCTGCAATACAACAACGCTCAGAATGAAGAAATAACTAATGCAAACTGAGCAGAGGTTACGCTACAACGTTAACTTCTGTCAAGTCAAACTGGAGTTTTCTGGAACATATTGGAACCTAGAAAAAAAAAACAACTTTTAGAAATTAAAAGAGATATATGTGTATAAATAAATAAATAAAGTAATGGCAGGAATTCACTGACAAACGGAATAATCTGAAAGCAAACCGGATGGAACGTCTGCCCGGCGTGAGCGCTGCCCGGAGCAATTAAAAGCACCACGCAGCGTCACAGTCCATGGCGCACGCAGGCAGGAGTGAGAGTGAGTTACTATGGTTACGGGGACGCTCTGTGCACAGAGATATAACACAAGTGTAAGTATAACACAAGTGTTTTCTATAGTATTTGTATAGTACTTGTATAGTACTCAGTACTGAGCCGATTTTGTTTGAATTAATTGCAGGCTGTTTCTGCCAAGACGCTCCTTAATGATGGAAGTGACACATGGTGACGTGTGGTGGCAGACAGAGAGGACATTCATTTGCATATCTGTATAGGCTACTGTGGATGTTAAGTTGATTCAAGTGTAGAGATGTTTGTTTTTACTGTAGTAGTCTACTTGTTTACATGATGGCATCTACAGAAATTATTTCTTTATGGATTGTAATAAAGTAAAATAAAAAACTTATGTCCATTATTACCTGCTTAAATTGGCTTAGAGCTGTCACACTAACCACTTCATGGCATTACATTTGTCTTTTATTGTATATTTTATCTGGGTGTATTGTTAGGTGTGTTTCAGTGCTGGTGATATTTAATTGCTGCCAACATCTGTCTATTGCTACAACCACAGATCATTTGGGGGTTTTACATTAAAAAATAAGCAGATTTTCATATTTACTCTTAATACAACTACTCAGTACCAAAGAAATCTGAGAATTATAAAGTCTTCTTGAAAAAAGGATTCATAGTTTCTGTAAAGTAAATGCACCATTAAAATACTTCCAGAAGATAATCTTTATGATTTAAAACATAATTACTTAACATAGTTTCGCTATTTTTTTTATCTACAAACTACAAAAAATGCTCATGTTTGGTTCCATTTCAGACAGTCTCAGTTGTCTTGCACACAGTGAGCTAAATAAAAAGTAGTAGTGATGTCTCAATAAAAAAATATTAGCATTATAATGGCAGCATAAGGCACTATCACCATTGATTCCAATGACAGTCAGCTGAGCAGTTGACCAAGGTAAGATGGCTGCCATATGGTCCCATTCCAGAATAGGAATTCTCTATGACAGCTCCCCTCTACTGTTTTATCTCTATGGCTCTGTGTCTTAGTATGCCTATGCAAAATCATGAATGTAAGCACCTCAATGCTGAAATCTAGTAATATAACATAATTTAACATTTTGGTTAACATTATACAGGGTTGCTGTTTCTTGACTTAATCCAGAGGTTAGGTGGTGTAGAAATGCAGGAAATTTGTTTTAAATTACTATTTACTATTAAATTACTATCCCCCCCCCCCGCCAAAATGTATCATACTTTTTAAACAATATTCTTCTTGTTGTAAAGCACTGTAACTCGGTTTTGGAAAGTGCTATATAAACAAACTATACTACATATGAATATGTTTATGTATTATTATGAATGAACTATGCACTGAATCGCTCCAGTCGTTTTCACTGGGTATTTCTGACTTCAGCCAACTGCTAGTTAATGACTTTTTACAACATGCCGCCAGCAGTATTCTTAACAGGGAAATATTGTTCTTATGACATTCATTCCAATAAAACAGTTTGAATTGAACTGAATCAAATTGAATTAAATTGTTTTCTAATCACTTAAAGGAATAGTTCAACCCAAAAATGAAAATCCTGTCATCATCTCCTCCCCCTCATGCCAGATGAAACTCAGGTGAAATGTGTTAGTCCATATAACACACAGGGAGGCTGCAGCACAGCTTGGTAGCAGCCTTCTCCAAAACAACTGAAGTCAATGGGGACCTGTTCTTTAGAGCTCCTATACACCATTATGTGTTGCAGATCAATCAGCTGTAGTTCAGATTTGCACTAAATGATGGTGTAAATATACTGTAGGTCTTTGTGGAACTCTGAAGAACTGGTCCCCACTGACTTCAGTTGTTTTGGAGAAGGCTGCTATGGAGTTGTGCTGCAGCCTCCCTGTGTGTTATATGGACAAACTTCACCTGTGTTTCACCTGGCATGAGGGGGAGGAGATGATGATGAGACACACACACACACACACACACACACACACACACACACATCCTCCCTCTCTCTCTTTATCACATATCTACCCTTCAGCCTCTCCCTTTCCTTCTCATTATATTTAGCACTCTACTTCCTCTCTTTCTTTTTCTCTCTATATACATTTTTTCTCTTTGTCTCTATTTTCTTTGTCTCTCTGTCTCTCTTCTTTATATATTCTTTTTTTTTGTCTGTCTCTCTTATCTCTCTCTTCTACTTTAATTGTTTTATTAGTCAGAAACAATATTACCAAAGCAGTTTACAGAATGTACAAAACCAACAGTTTATACATTCAAACTACACTGAGATGATTTATTTGGTTTGAAAACATGAACTATACTCTCTGTCTCTCTCTCCCTGTCTCTCTTTATATGTGTGTGTGTGTGTGTGTGTGAGAGAGAGAGAGAGAGAGAGACCTACTTCTCTTCTGTAGTTTTTATATTGCTTTTTCTATCCTGTTTTTTGCTTAGTTTTGTATATATGTATGAATTTTTAGTATTGTCTAGGTGGGAATTGAACCCCTAACCCTGACAGTGTTATGGTGCGTTCATGTGCCGGTGGAAGAGTCAGACATCCGGGACTTCCGAGTCGGCTGCTACACAGCGTTGCGTTCACGTGCGATATTGTCAGAAAATCAATCCTGGAAGACAAACAATAAATCAGCAGGGATGAAAGGAGGAACTTTTAAAAAGCGCTTCCTACAACGCTACCGGTTTCTTCGTGGGAACGAGGAGAGAAAGCACATCAGGTGTGTAAGCTGTATAAAACCTACATTTCCTAACTAGAAAAAAAAAAAAAGTTTGTGTGCACGATACTCGGGTTTGAGAGGGAGGGGAATTAAGGGAGGGTGGGATTGTTATGTATTGGATGTGGATGTTTAGGCTATGTATTTATCTTTTCATCTGCTTTCAAATCCCGAATAAAAAACACAATAAAAAACCCCCCACTGTTTTCTCACCGCTAACTGACACAAAACTTTATATTTCCGCCATGTTGAGAAGGTTAGAGGTTATCGTTACATCATAACTTAGAAAATAGGGTCGCAAAATGTTCTTCCCACTTCATAATCCCACTTTGAGCGGCAACAGACACACCATGAATTCCCAACAGAAGTGTAGATCGTGTGATAATGAATAGGAATTAAGTCGGTTATTAGGTGTAACACTATACTGAATGAATATTTGTGTCTTCTGATTGCTTTGTGTGGAGTTATAACTAGTTGATCATTTTGGGCTGTTAACATCATGATGTAGAAATGAAGCTAACACAACCTACGCTTCCTACACACATGAAAACTGACAAACTGACTAACCAGTTATTGTATCTTGTCTCCAGGCTTATCAAGCTTATTTTAGGATTTTTTTTTTAGTGAAATCATCTCACTGCTCTGGCAGATCATTTTACCGCTTTCAACAAATTTGACTTTTTTTTTCCAGGAGAATGTAACTTGTTTCAGGACATTTTCTTGGTAAAAGTGAAATTGTCTTGGAGAAAGTTTCTTGTTTCCAGATTTTCTTCATTGTTTTATGATGATTTCTTGACAGAAGACATATTGGCATACAAGATTATCTGCCAGTGCAGTGAGATAATTTGACTAAAAAGATCATGAAATACGGTTGATAGGTCTGGAAACAAGATAAAATCACTGGACAGCTTGTCATTTTTTGCACTTCCAGTTTCTTTGAGGACAAGGAGAGAAAGTGTATCGGGTGTGTAAACTGTATAACCGTTTTTCTTCTTATATTCGGACCAATACGATAATTTCCTTGGAAATCTCACATGAATGCCATTCAAAGTCAGATTATCAAGTCAGAAGACAATTTTTACATCCTATTTTCCAAGTTATGATGCAATGAGGCCTGTAACCTTCTCGACATGGCAGAAAAATAAGGTTTTGTAAAAAAAATAAGGGTTTTTTTTTTTTCCTGGAAATGCATCTGAAAAAGTGGAGTCGTCTTATATTCGGGGTCTAGACTTTTAAATGTCATTATACATTCACAACAGCAGATGGCGCCAGATCTGTAAAACGAGTCAAGCGAGCCTCCGTCTCTCACAACTAGCCTACAGTGCCAGGCACCTGAAAGATGGAGAGACACAGTGACCGTCTGGAACAAAGTGGCTCAAAAGTAGGCCAAGTTAACCAACAACTGAGTTATGATGCCAATTTTAAGATCATGGTGATCAATGCAGCAGAGTCATCCAACAACTCTGGAGCAGCTAAGAAATATGGAGTCACAGAATGTAATGTTCGAACTTCTGTTTTATTGCAATCTAGCCTGTTTTTTTTTCTCTCTGTCAGATTTGTTTCAAGACTGTTCTACAATTAGACTTTTAATTAATGTTAGTTATTAAAATTTTGACAGGCTACATGGTTGTTTTTTCACTATGAGATGGATAGCCTAATTGGTATTAGAAATACCAATAGACTACAGTTTATTCTCATTTTTGTGGTATTTAAATACCATAAGTCGTTCATTTACAAATGTGATTACATTTTATTTAATTTAAATGTGACAATTTCATCTAAAATATATTGAAAACATGATTTTATTTAAAAGACGTTAAAAACAACAGCTTACCTTGTTTTATTCAATGTGTTTTTATTATCATTATTTTCAAATAAAATGATTTTCTTTATAAAAAACGAGATTTGGTCTTTTTCCAAAAGTGAGTCTTGAAAAAGGGGGGGGGGGGGGGGTCGTCTTATAATCAGGGTCGTCTTATATTCGGGTCAATACGTTAGTTTTTCCGATATATCCGACAGCATGTGAAGCCAGGCTTAGTGCCTCGCTCTACTCTCAGTCTCTCTAATCTTAGGAAGCTTCGTTCTCCATCTCTTTCAATATCCTCGTCGATCCCCTTAAAATCTCCTCCCTCCTCCCTAAAACCTCCTGTTCCTCCTCTTCTCCTGCTCAAACTCCTGAATCTCCTCCATCTTCCACCCATGGCTCCTCAAATCCCCTCTCTCCTAAATCTCCTCAATCCCCTTACCTCCTATGCGGCATGATAATGACGACAATACAGTCACTCAGTGTCTATACAGAGAAGACAGCAACGACTCCTTTAGAATAATGAAGCTTATAATCCTTTAACAAACTACCAAGCAAACATGTTCATGTTGAGCAGAGGCACCCAGCTGAGTCTCCATGATGGAGGAACACTGTAGAACTGTGTGTTAGTTAATAAAGTGTAAATGTGTATCAAGCAGCTAGAAGCAGAGAGCAGCTGAGTCAGCTTGTTGTGGTGTGGCTGTAGATCCATTCAGTAACGTTCTCTGAACATAATGACATCTGTCCTTATGTTTTACACTTTATAGACTAAATGATTCATGGAAAAGATCATCCATAATGAAAATAATCCTTAGTCGCAGCCCTACATATAAGTCATAGTACGGTCCATCATAGTGTCACGCTTCACAACACGACTCCACCACACCCCAGACCCCCAAAATAAAGACAGCCCACAGATTTTTATCACTCTTATTGATCGTTTCATCTGTGAATAAATATTTCCATGGCCTGCGACAGCCGGCTGCTGACGGACATGAGAGCCGAAGCGGCAGAAAGACACATGAAGAAGAAACAGAACGACAGCAAACACAGAACCATCAAAACACTTCAGTCCCAGGCCGAACTAATGGATCGCCGAATATCGATTACAACAGCCGAGTGATCGATCCGCAGGCTGGGGTCAATTCATCTGATCAAAGTCGAGTCAAATCCCTACTGCCAGCTGTATCTCACAACCAGTGGTGGAAAGTAACTAAGTACATTTACTCAAGTACTGTACTCTTTTTTTTAGTACAATTTTGAGGTACTTGTACTTTACTTGAGTATTTCCATTTGATGCTACTTTATACTTCCACTCCACTACATTTCAGAGGGAAATATTGTACTTTTTAATCCGCTACATTAATTTAACAGCTTTAGTTACTAGTTACTTTGCAGAATTAGATTATTTAATAAATTATGATATATTTGTATAGGTTAAGCTACCCTGCAGTATATAAAGTAATTAATTAGCTCCACCTTTACCAGCTGCCACATTAAAGTGATAAACACATTAATGCATCAATAATTATAGTCCAATAACATGATATATATGATTCTGAAATGGGCCATTCTGCATAATGACTACTTTTACTTTTGCTACTTTAAGTATATTTTGATGCTAATTGTCACGGGGATATCCCGTGCCCTATAGAAAGTAAGGTGCAAACACACACACAACGCTGCATAGCCACTTCTAACTACATCTTGCTGGCATAGAGGTGTCTGTGTTGCTGTGATATTGTTGCGTTTGCTCTCTCTCTCTCTCACTCTCTCTCTCTGTTTGTGATGTCGGAGGTCACCAATATAGCGTTAATACATAGCGACCCAGCTGTAGTGTAACTCGTTTACATAAAACATTGCAATGTAAAAAAGACAAGAGACATATAGTCTTTGTAATTAAAGGAGTATTTATTTATGTACTTTTTACAAGGGAATTGTTTGTCACCTGTTTCTGTGCTGCACTGGACGATCCTCTCTTTTAGACTCGGAAAACCCGAGATGGAGCGTTCCACTTCCTTTTCTAGTGGGGGGTTTCCGGGGGATCGGACCAAGTGTGGTAAAGTGGCAGGGGTGTTTAATGGTGTTTCTTGAAATGTTATTTAAATGTGTTTGGAGTTGTTCAATTGTTGTTGGAAATGTCTAATGACCTTTATTATTATTGTTTATAATATGGTGTGATAATTTGAACCAGGGGAATATGGCTAGGAGATAGTTGATTAACAGTTAATAATTGATGTCTCTTGGTTGGAGCCAGCTACTATATAAAGGTGGAGGCTGGAGCTCCTTTGGAAGAGCATAGCAGACCTTGCTGAGGCAGGTCAGGACACTGTCAGCTGCGGAGGGCCCTTATCTAAAGGGGCATTGCCTTATAGTGCAGTTAGCGTATAAGTATATCTATTTTTTGCCTTGTATATTTTTCTTCTTGTTTATTTTTGCAAGTTGTGTTTTTCCTTTTTTCTGCATTTTGGCCAAATTTGTCTGCACTGTAAATAAGCTGCATGGGACCGCACTGCTGTAAATAAAACACCTGGACTGAATGAACAGAACCATCTCTTTTGTGCCTCAACCAATCGGCCAACCTTACACTAATACTTTTGTACTTTGACTTAAGTAAGATTTTGAATGTAGGAACTTTTACTTGTAACAAAGTATTTTTACACTGTGGTACTGCTACTTTTACTTAAGTCAAAGATCTGAATACTTCTTCCACCGCTGCTCACAACCATTCGACTGCTAATTATGTCTTCATATATTACAATTTTCCATGTGATTTCTACAAGTGTTCACACTGCTGACAACAACAACATGGAGACACTAAAGAGGGAGACAGCTGGGGTTTGAACCAGCAACCTGTCACATGACCAGCAGCTGCTGATCTCACTGAGCTACAAGCAGCTGTGCAGCTTCATCCATCACATTATTTATATCACAGTTCAAACTGCTGATGATGAAGGTGAAGCTCTGCCTCTCTGAGCATCGACCTCACTGCTTGGACTTTACATTCATCGGCTCATAACTGTTCACATTTCTGAAGACGAAAACACAGAAAGCCTTGAGGTCTGAACCCACGACCCGCTGCATCTCCTCCTCCTATTTCTCTCTCCATGCTACACGTCTCCTCCTCCTGTTTCTCTCTCCATGCTACACGTCTCCTCCTCCTGTTTCTCTCTCCATGCTACACGTCTCCTCCTCTTGTTTCTCTCTCCATGCTACACGTCTCCTCCTCCTGTTTCTCTCTCCATGCTACACGTCTCCTCCTCCTGTTTCTCTCTCCATGCTACACGTCTCCTCCTCTTGTTTCTCTCTCCATGCTACACGTCTCCTCCTCCTGTTTCTCTCTCCATGCTACACGTCTCCTCCTCCTGTTTCTCTCTCCATGCTACATGTCTCCTCCTCTTGCTGTGTGTTCAGGTCGGACTCCTCGTGTGGAGCAGCAGGAGTTTTTCTGTGAGACCGAACGACCGAGTGAAAACAGTCCTGTGAGGCAGATGAGACCGAATCCCACAAAGTCCTTCATTTATTTAGCTGCAGCAGAACTGACAGAGCGACATGTGCGCTCCGGGTGTTACGCCGCCTTCAGGTGCTGTGGGAAATATCGGCGACGAGTTGAGCGCACATGAACGATATAAACAAGAGGGTAAATATGAAAGTCTGGATTTTCTGTGATCCCTGGTTGCTGAGATGTGATGTTAATGGGCAGAGAGCGTGGAAACCTTGTCAGCAGCTGATGTAAAAGTGATGTGTGTTTGTATTATATTTGGAATTAAAATGTATGACTCCATATGTAAAATGACAGCTTCATTTTAAAGAGTCTAAAGAAGTTGGCTATATCTCTAATAATAACAATTTAATATTGCTTCAATGTTAATTTGATGTTAAATCAATGAGTGAATCTGAACAGAAACATTGATTTTTGGGTCAATCCCTTTTCAGTGTTGTACCAACATTATTTCAGGGTGCAAAACTGAAGCTGAATATTTCAGCATTGATACATTGTTAGTTTGCTCTCTGGGCTGCATCTGTTCTGAGTCACAGGTTTGAGACCACTGACACATGGACTGTGCAACTAAATACTGACAGGATGCTCCTGATAGTGTTGGACCGATATACCAGTTTCAGGACGATATCGAGCTTTTATTAAAAATCAGATATCGGCCGGTCGGTGTTGTCCGTCTCTGATATGATGGATATGATGCAGTTTGAATGAATGAATGATGATTATTATCCTGGGTTTCAGTGGAGAGTTTTAGTGTCCCATGATGGTCCAGATGCTGTTTCAGAGGCTTTCCCATCCTGAAAGAATAAAACTGGAGGAAACACTGACTGGTTTGACCCAGAGGCTCAAAGTGCGGACAGCTCTCTGCACATTCTGATGTTCTGGGTTCAGAGTTTAGGCCTCCAACCTGTTCCTGATCCTTAATCCTAATCCTGCAGACTGAAACACAGAGAATAGTGATTATTATTATAAAATGAAATGAGACAAAACTGTATTGATCCTGTGGGAAATCAGTAAAAAGTAACAGGATACAGTAAAGAAACATATGATATAGTAAGAATCTAGTAAAATGACGGTTATATAAAGAGAACAGGCAGAATAGAAATATATGTATGAAAGTATGAAAAAGTATTTATTCAAAAATAACAGCAGTGGAGCTTATTGAGACAAAGACAATCAATTAAAAATATTTACCTACCAGACAGAATAAATGTGTGCATTTGAATAATATACCTCTGGGTTTATACAGAAGTTTTTATCTATTCTAAATTATCTCATATTTCTGACCCCCTCTGGAGGGTCAAACTGTGGCCCGGGGGCCAGTTTGGGCCCCACAGTCTTAGAGTCTGTTGTTGATGATTGACAGGTTGAAATATCTTTCTGTAGCAACATTTGGTATTTTATTGTCATCTCATCATTCCAAGATATAAACTTCTATCTAGTTTTCTGTAATTGTTTGTCAGAATGAAAGTTTCTCCTAAATGAACATTGTTTGGTCTTCATCTTTTCCAACAAGCAGTTTCAACTGTGAGAGAGTGAAAGTCTCCTAACGGCCACTAGGGGGCAGATAGACTCTGACTCTGAGGGACAGGGAGGGACCAACACACACACACACACACACACACACACACACACACACACACACACACACACACACACACACACACAGTTGGTCTGTTAGCCTCATCAGATTAAACATCGCAGGTCGCTGTGAAATGTAACTATAATTACAACTAATCTCATATCTGTTTTGAAACATTTCACCCCATTGAAAATCAATGGAGCAGCCAAACCAATACACACCACTAGAACTGCAGTGCATGTAATAATTCACATTGTTTAGATGGCAGGTTCAGTTAGACTAGAACAGATTCAGCCTCGTCAGTTTAGACCAAAACATGCTGTGGAAAGAAGCTTTAGATTTAATACAGGAACAGAGACATTGATATTTCCTGGATCAAACCAGGCCACACCTCTCTCTCTCTCTCCCTCTCTCTCTCTCTCTCTGTCTGTCTCTCTCTCTCTCTCTCTCCGTCTCTCTCTCTCTCTCTGTCTCTCTCTCTCTCTGCCCGCCCCCTCCCTCTCGCTCACTCCCTTAGTTTCACTTTCACTTGTCGTCGTGTCGCAGATCATTTTCTCCACCAAAAGGTATTGTAAACATCAGTTTCCATGACAGTTTCAGTGTATTTTCCTTTCCTGACTCTATCAGCAGATCTTTTATGTGACTGTTACCGCCTGCCGTTAGCTTATTTAGACTAGAACAAGAGGAAATCTACAACTCAGCCGTTAAAGGTTTTTTCTGTGCAAACCGGATGTGTAGCTTCAAAACACAACTCAACGCTCTTCTAACGGTTTTCCAACATGCTAGTGTTAGTGTGTTCATGTTCAAATCTAAATCTACTACAAGTAGAAGTAGTTAGTAATTAGTTGTGTTGCTTTCTGCCTGCAGGTTTGAGGGAAAAACCTTCAGTTCCTTTTGAGTCTCACTAGCAGCCAGCGATGCTAACAGGAGGCTTTCTGACCATTTCTTAACAAAAACACCAGTTCAAATAAGGTTTATCACACTAGTTCAACATTAATGGTGTTGTGGAAACTATCTTTTCATGTCTTATATTTACTTATTTAACCAGGCTGCTTTCACTGACTTGCTGCTTCAAGGCAGACCGGGCCAAGGAAGACAAATATGAAAGATAAAACAATACAGACGTTAAAATACGAGAAATGTCACAGAAAATAAAGTGCAAAGTAAAACAATGTCATCAAAAGACAGTAAAAACTCAAACAGAAGAGTTGAACTTCCTGTCACGTGCTCCACCTCGGCAGGAAACGTTTCATTTAGTGTGACGTCAGACAGATTTTAGATCCACACTCTCATTCTCGCTCTGTCATTGAATTTTAAAGCGATATAAATTTCTCCTCCTCCATCATGACATCTGTGTGTGCTGGTCTGCTGTTTAGTTCACTGTAGATGATGTGGTTAATGTCTCCATCTGGTGGACACACAGTAGAACTGCATCACCTGATCTGTGATTTCTGTGCCTCAGACCTGGTTTCTGGCCTCAGGTTAGACCGGTTTAGTGTCAGACTGATGTTTCTAGACTTTGATAGTGAAGTTATGAGGAAGTGACAGCAGCCTCAGATCAAATGAACACAGACACCCAGAAGTGAGGAAGGAGAATAAGCAGCGTCTTCTCTGTCAGTGTTTCCTCTACAGATGAAGGCAGAACGTCTCTGGATGTGAATTCACCAGGCAAACATCTTCCAAGGTAACATTACTGTTTGATGAATACACCGGCTGACATTGTATGATGTGACTGTATAGTCGACCGTTGTAAGACAAGCTGCTAAAGTCTTTCAAATCACCTGCTGTTTGCAGATGGCGTTCATAGTGCCGTAATATCCAACATCTGTTCTCTTTGTGGCCATAAAGAACATTTGTTTTATTTGTGACTTTTAGTGGAAGCCTGATAAACTCTAGTTAGGTTGTAATCTCAACTCACTGCATTGGTGAAATATGCAGGAAGTGTCAGAACTAGTGTGAAAGCTCAGATACATGTTGTGTCTCTGTTGATACACTGTGTACAAAACACTACAACCTCCACAAAACTGAGGTTCACTCCCTTTCACACTAAAACCTTTTGAACCTTTAAAGTCTCAGTCGTCCCCAAGGCTGAAAAATCCTCCTGTCTGTATAAACCTGCTCAGTTCATCTGTTGGAGAGAGCAGGTCTTCCTGCTGTTTTCTACATTCATACATTCAGCTGATGGTTCAATACACAATACTGGGTTCACTGTTTCATATTGTCCTGATAAAATCTGAGTCAGTAAGTAAGTAATCTGAGTCTGATCTCAGTAAAATCTGTTGAATCCAACACTCAGTGTGTATTTATCATTTTACAGTCAGGAATGATCCCAACAGCAGAAGTGATCTATCCTGTAATGAAACCTTGTTGTAATGAATCAGTCCAGCTAACAGCATGTCGGGTGTGTTTGTGTAAAGGTGTTGGCTCTACTATGAGTCAGTCTGAGGAGAGAGAGGAGGGGCTCCCTCCCTCTGAAACCACTCTGTCTGGGGAACATGACAGCCGGACCAAAGCTAAGAGGTAAGATGAGGATCTCTAACTGTCCATGACTGTTCTCCATCTCAGAGCTCAGCAGTGAAATCATTACAGCATCATTATTCAGAGTAAAAGCTCTGTCTCTGTTGTGTTGAAGCCCAGTCCAGCAGGAGAGACCAGACTCCCCTGAACCCAGCTGTGTGTCCATGAAGAGCGACCGGTCTATGAAGAGAACTATACATTTTAAAGATAAACATTCTTCTGAAACAACGTAAGTCAACATAATGTCACTATATAATGTTAGCATTAACAAAGCATTATAAAGAACAAATCTGAAGAGGAGTAAGATATTAACAATAATATGTAACATTGCTCTTGTTTTTAACCTTTTTCATGTAGAGAAAGTTTGTCAGCTACAATAGCAGCTGTTGGGGAAGAGGAGAACGTTTCTCATTCACTCTCCTCTCACAGATTTTCTATCTGGTTCTGGGATTTGAACTGGAGTCAAAATCCTGCTTCACTTCAGGTTCAAACTGCCCTTCTTTTGTCAATCCTGTTTCTATCAGGATCCAGCAGGAGAGACCAGACTCCCCTGAACCCAGCTGTGTGTCCATGAAGAGCGACCGGTCTATTGATCGCCTTATTGAGTTCAAAGATGGACAGCACTCTGCTGAGCAAAGGTAAGAATTTAAAACAGATGAGTTTGTTGTTATCCATCTCTCCTGAGAAGAGGAATCAAGTCATGAGATATAGAATTGGTCCGGCCCTTCATACTCTGTTGATTTAGTTTCCTCTTTCAAAACATTATTTATTTATTATTTATATATTTTGACAGTAAGGTTCGGGACAAAAGGAAATGCCTCTAATGGTTTTGATGTTGTGGAGCTCAGAGTTTAGGTTGGACAGTCTGTCTGCTGTAGGATCTCACCTTCACCGCTCCTGCAAAGAGACGCTTGAAGTCTCACGACTAGATGAACGACACATTTCATGTGCTGCTGGAGTTGAGAGTTTTTTCAGGAAAGCTTCATGAAATGAACGAATGTCTTGAAGAATGACTTGAAGATATACTTAGTGCTACGACCTCCAGAGAAACATTTACAGTGGAGTTCACCTTGTGTTTCTGCCAGGATTCATCATGACAGAACACAACACCTTTAACAACCTGAGTGTGTGTGTGTGTGTGTGTGTGTGTGTGTGTGTGTGTGTGTGTGTGTGTGTGTGTGTGTGTGTGTGTGTGTGTGTGTGCGTGTGTGTGCATGGGCGCCTAACTTTGTGTAAATGTGCAAAATCCGAACAGGGTGGGGGGTTAGGGTTAGTTAATTCATTTTGAATATCATAGTTCTTTTTTTCTCTAACACTCTCCTTTTGCTTTGGCATCCTACCTGTTGCTCTGCTGTGCTGACACTGCTAACAGCAGCCTATCATCTTCAATAATCTGTTGAAAACATCTCACTTTACTAGACAGCTTTCCAAATGATATACACAGTTTCAGAGAGAAAGACCGAGACCTTCGGCACACAGAACACGACAAGCTTACTCTGAAAAAAACAACAGCTGTTAGCTAGCTAGATAAATGAAGGTCACAATGTGCATGTGCAATGTTAGCTGTTATTTCATGGTTCAAACAATTCTGCTGCTGTCACTCCATTCACGACTGCATCGTCCCATCGTCTGTGGTACGCAGTGCAGACAAAGCGCAGGTTGGAATATACCACTTGGGTTGGAAAGGGGGTGCAGCAATCCAAATGCAACTATGCTATCTAACTGCAGACAGAGCAGATATTTCACTTAGATTGAGAGATTGAAGATTAAATATTAGATTTTTACAAAATTTTGACTTTTAAAAGGGGTTAAAAGTAGAGGGGCCCTCCTAATTTCCAAGTGGAGGGGCGTCTGCCTAACTTGCCTAATGGTGTAGGCGCCAGTGTGTGTGTGTGTGTGTGTGTGTGTGTGTTATCTGGAGACCTAATACTTAATGTTTTCTCCACAGAGTCCACAAGGAGAGGTCAGAGGTTCCCAGCGGTCAGTCTGCCCAGGAGCATCAAACAGACCTGGACTCCATATTTATGGTGTGTAAATGTACAACAACACATTTTACTTCAGCTACAAAGAAAATGCAAAACAGCCATTCTGGTCATTATAGTCTCCATGCTGCACTCTGTAGACCAGTGGGCTTTCAAACCCTGCAAGATGGATTTGATGTTGTGTTCCATGATTTTAATATGAAACTTTAATCTATGCAATATTCTGTTCCAGCTTCTTGAGGAGAACATTGTCACTTTTGTGAAGAACGAGCTGAAAAGGTTCCACAGGGTTCTGAGTCCAGATTACCCAGAATGCTCAGAGAGGCAGAGGGAGGATGAGGAGGTGGTGGACGGTGAGGAGGAAGAGCAGAGGAGGAGCAGCAGAGAGGCTTTTCTGCAGATCACACTGCACTTCCTGAGGAGAATGAAGCAGGAGGAGCTGGCTGACTCTCTGCAGAGCAGTAAGAGGCTTTTAACAGGTTTAACATGATGGAAAGAGGAAATGGTGGAAAATGAGAGATGTTTACATTTCCAAACTCTGCTGTAAATATGCTGAACACATCTGCATCATATCTGTACAATTATTTTGGGCTGCACACAGTCAGAACATGTTTGTCCTCTACTGATGAGCTGAATAGATATCATGGAGTGGAAAAATATATACATCCACACTGAAATCCATTAATTGATTTCGTTTTTTGTTTGTTCATTCAGAAACTCCTACTGCGTGTCAACATCAACTCAAATCCAGTCTGAAGCAGAAGTTTCAGTGTGTGTTTGAGGGGATTGCTAAAGCAGGAAACCCAACACTTCTGAAGCAGATCTACACCGAGCTTTACATCACAGAGGGAGGGAGTGGAGAGGTCAATGATGAACATGAGGTCAGACTGATTGAAACAGCATCCAGGAAACCAGCGAGACCAGAAACAACAATCAAATGTGAAGACATCTTTAAACCCTTACCTGGAAGAGACAAACCAACCAGAACATTGATGACAAAGGGAGTGGCTGGCATTGGGAAAACAGTCTTAACACAGAAGTTCACTCTGGACTGGGCTGAAGACAAAGCCAACCAGGATATACAGTTCACATTTCCATTCACTTTCAGAGAGCTGAATCTGCTGAAAGGGAAAAAGTACAGCTTGGTGGAACTTCTTCATCGCTTCTTTATTGAGACCAAAGAAGCAGGAATCTGCAGGTTTGACAAGTTCCAGGTTGTGTTCATCTTTGACGGTCTGGATGAGTGTCGACTTCCTCTGGACTTCCAGAACAACGAGATCCTGACTGATGTTACAGAGTCGACCTCAGTGGATGTGCTGCTGACAAACCTCATCAAGGGGAAACTGCTTCCCTCTGCTCGCCTCTGGATAACCACACGACCTGCAGCAGCCAATCAGATCCCTCCTGAGTGCGTTGACATGGTGACAGAGGTGAGAGGCTTCACTGACCCACAGAAGGAGGAGTACTTCAGGAAGAGATTCAGAGATAAGGAGCAGGCCAGAGGAATTATCTCCCACATCAAGACTTCACGAAGCCTCCACATCATGTGCCACATCCCAGTCTTCTGCTGGATCACTGCTACAGTTCTGGAGCATGTGTTGAAACCCAGTGAGAGAGGAGACCTGCCCAAGACCCTGACTGAGATGTACATCCACTTCCTGCTGGTTCAGTCCAAACTGCAGAACGTCAAGTATCATGAGAGAGCTGAGACAGATCCACACTGGAATACAGAGAGCAGGATGATGATTCTCTCTCTGGGAAAACTGGCTTTTGAGCAGCTGGAGAAAGGCAACCTGATCTTCTATGAAGCCGACCTGACAGAGTGTGGCATTGATATCAGAGCAGCCTCAGTGTACTCAGGAGTGTTCACACAGATCTTTAAAGAGGAGTGTGGGCTGTACCAGGACAAGGTGTTCTGCTTTGTCCATCTGAGCATTCAGGAGTTTCTGGCTGCTGTCTACATGTTCCACTGTTACACAAACAGGGAAGAGAAGGTACTGGATACATTCCTGGGAGAAGATAGAAGACATAGAAAAAAAGGTAGATCTGAAGAGAGTAAACAATCCCTGGATGTCTTCCTGAAGACAGCCATGTTCAAATCCCTGAAGAGTAAAAATGGCCACCTGGACCTCTTTGTCCGCTTCCTTCATGGCCTCTCACTGGAGTCCAGCCAGAGACTCTTAGGAGGCCTGCTGGGTCAGACAGAGAGCAGACCAGAAAGCATCCAGAGAGCCATCAGCAACCTGAAGGAGATGAACACTGATGATACCTCTCCTGACAGAAGCATCAACATCTTCCACTGTTTGATGGAGATGAACGACCAGTCAGTACATCAGGAGATCCAACAGTTCCTGAAGTCAGACACCAGATCAGAGAAGGAACTCTCTGTGATCCACTGCTCAGCTCTGGCCTACATGCTGCAGATGTCAGAGGAGGTTCTGGATGTGTTGGACCTGGAGGCCTACAACACATCAGTGGAGGGACGATGGAGACTGATCCCAGCTGTGAGGAACTGCAGGAAGGCTCGGTTAGTCCTGATGTGAATACCAACAGTATAGAACAGTGTAGAGCGACCTTCATACCTGACACCATCAGAATTACAATAAAGATCTATAGTTCCTCAAACATACACACTATTAACTGTTGTTCTACATAGCAGTGGTACACAGTGTTGGGCGTAACACGTTACAGAGTAATGTGTCACTGTAATCACATTACTTTTTCCTGTAACAGAGTAAAGTCATTACTGTTCCAGGTTCAGTTTCACATTCCAGTTACTGATCTAACAGATTGGTTGTTTCTTGAGTTTCATTCTTTAGTCTAGTTCAACTCTTTATTGGTGTAATATCTATGAAAGATTCCCCTCGTCTTCTCCTGCCTTCAGCTCATGTCAGAAATATCAGAATTACAGAGAGCGACATGAACGAGGCGACAAAGTGGGAAATACGACTGGGAAAGTTGGAATTTAATGCAGTAGGCTGAAAACCTTAAAAGTAACTAAACCCCAACCAAATCTGTGGTGAAGCCGGACTCTAATGGTGTCAGGCTGTTTTACTGAGTTGTTTTACCAGAAGTTGAACTGAACTGCCTGTGGAGCTCAGGCTGAAATCTCTATCATTTTTCATTCTTTTTTTAAACACTTTTTTTTTACAGAAATGCTTTCATATAATTGCATTTATGTATTTTTTTCTGTTTGTTTTCTGACTATATTATACATTAAACACTTTTGGGAAATTTCAAATTCTATAATACAAATTATTGTCATTATTATTATTATTATTGTTATTGTTATTATTATTATTAGTAGTAGTAGTAATAGGAGTAGTAGTAGTAGTATGCTGTATATGTTTTGTATAAACTCTGCTTTGATAATCTCTCATTTTACATTAAGTCTGTAATTCTTTATAATAATCTTTATTCTTTATTCAGATTGAGTGGCTGCAGCTTGTCAGAGACTCACTGTGAAGTCCTGGTCTCAGCTCTGAAGTCCAACCCCTCCCATCTGACAGAGCTGGACCTGATTGACACCAACCTGCAGGATTCAGGACTGAAGCTGCTCTCTGCTGGACTGGAGAGTCCACACTGCAGACTGGAGACTCTCAGGTCAGACATCATATTTAATAATGTGCTGATATGAATATTATATGAATATTGTAATTTGAGGACGTCTGTATAGAGTCGATCCATCTGAAATCAGACAGGATCTGGTTTTAGAGGCTTAGATCTCAAATTCCTCATGTTGTTTTCACACAATCCTTTTGTATTCAAATTAATAACGATGGACTTTGTTGATGATATTCTCCATAGTTATAAAGATACAGGAGTCCAAATGGCTCCAAAATGGCCTCCATCTATTGGGGGCAAAACTTTGATGTGAGAGTGTTGGAGGCAATAAAGGAATTCAACACCAGACTTTTATTGTGGTAATTACCCAGAACGTATAGAGACATAATCACCAAGGTATTGATCCAACTATGGATACACAATGTATTAAAGATATTTTCTTTTGTGTATCTTCAGGGATAAAAAGTCACATGTGTCCATATTAGTACACTCTGGTATCTGTCACAGTTTAAGCATGATGGTATGGAGTTAATGTGTGCAGCATTTTATCTTCCTGATGAAATTCCTTCATGGTAAAAACTAATTGTTCTATCATAACTCCAATTTTAATGCATATTTTGATGTAAAATGCACTTCGGCCACCAGAGGCGTTGCACTTTGTAGGTGTTTCCACAGACTTAAAGGGATGTGAACTCTGGTAGAACCTTGGGTTGTGTCTCTTCCTGGACTTGATAAAACCCCCAAATCTGTGATTCACTCTCATCTGTTGCTCCGGTAGAGACGGTTGGAGGGTTCGGGTCAGGGCCGGTTTTAGCCTGCTATATTAGGGTGGGCTGGTAGAAATAATAGGTGGGCAACTTGGGCGGTAGGTAGCCCAGAGGTTAAAGAAGCAGACTAGTAGTCTGAAGGTTGCCGGTTCGAATCCCTGGCCAGATGGCACAAAAATCTGTCAAAATGACAGCTGGCAACCGGAGGGTTCAGAGTCAAGATCAGATGCAAGCTCCTGCCATTTTGCCCTCAGGCCTCTCCAGCTTATGGCTGTGTGTTTGTGTATGGGCTGTTTGGACTCAAACTCAAGCCGCAATACTCAAACTTCAATGTAACTATATATGTAACTATATATAGAATAAAATATATATACATAAAAAAAAGAAAAAAAAAGATATATATATATATATCTTTTTTGTATTTTTTTTTATGTATATATATTTTATTCTATTAACTAATATTGTTATTCACATTATTTTTTGTTAATTTCATTCCTTAACATTGTCTTTCATAATCATAATTGTGCTTTGGCAACACATCAAATGTCATGCCAATAAAGCTTATTGAATTGAATTGAATTGAAAGAGAAAGAGAGAGAGAGAGAGAGAGAGGGATCATTCCATTTGGTAACGATTTCTCCTCGTCTCCTCGCCTCGCGTCTCTTCCTCGACTCCTCGGTCAAAGGTCACGGAGGAAACGAGGAGGAGATGTGAGGAGGCGAGTGAACCTGGCTTGTCAGTTGGAACGTCCTCACTCCGCCATATTGAACTGACGTGTGAAGCGCTGTGTTGAGGCTCCTCCCACACAGGATGACAGCTGTCTAAATTATTCTAAGGCTCATGTTTTATCCACATAAAAACGTTTAACAAAGTTCAGATTAAAGTTTAATTCATCTAAATTATGCCAGCCTCTAATGAGCCTTGTCTACCTCATGAAGGTAGAACACTTAAAAAAAAATCCTAATCCCCAAAAAGCATTTCTGTTTTTATTCAGTTTTTTTTGTTATTCTGTTTGCTGTATGCTACATTTTAATTTTGTGAAGCACTTTGTAGCACTGATAAGAAGGTGCTATACAAATTGTCCAACTTTTATCCTTTATGCGACTTGGATTAGACAACGATCATGTGGCTGTTTGACACTCACTGGCAATGAACCAAAGTGCTTTCTTTTTATCCCTAAATAAATAAATAAATTCCCAAATAACCATAGATCTAGCTGTAAGAGCAAAATGTGTGATTTAAAACAATGAAATGCTGTTAATGAGGTTTAGTAAGAATTTATTCTCCCAAAGAGAAATTCCATGGCAACACACACAAATACAATTCATAAGCATGATGAACACTGAATGAGAGACACATCAACAAACACAGCAAACCAACTGGTGATCCAGAGAAGACACAGAAGTGATTCCAGCAAAAGAAAAAACATACCGGCCTTCATGATGAAAATATGTGCTGTCATGGCAACGGTCATTACGCACCGTGACCAAGGTTATGAATATGGTGAGAATGGAAACAGAGGTAGGCTACGCCTAAAAGGCAGAGAAATTTGCATTTTATTTATTTTTTATATGAAAAAAATAAGATAAAATTGTCTATATAGTTGAAAATGGCTCCGTCTGCTGCTCAGCCCGTGCGTCCTCGGTCTCTTCCCGGAGAAACCCCAGCAGCTCCCTCTCCTCTTCGCCTCTTGGCTGCCGGGGGACCTGAGGAAGGAGGTCAGAGGTCACACATGGAGCGGGCAGCAGCATCCGATGGCCCCGGTCGCTCATCAGGGGGACTGGGATCGGGGCCGGATGGGGACTGGGATCGGGGCCGGATGGGGCCTGGGATCGGGGACTGGGATCGGGGCCGGATGGGGAGCGCACAGCAGCTGAGTCCAGCTGCTGGTCCTCCACATGAGTCTGTTAAAGCGGGAGGGAGCACCGATGGCCTCCCCCCGGTAGTCTCCTGCAGGAGGGAGAACCGGGGCCAGCTGCAGCCGTTTGCTCCCCATCCTCAGTCCCAGAGCCTGCTGCTGACTGGAGGTCCTGTTAGAAAGAGACGCGCATGGTAAAAGAGTCACATGTGTGCATTTATAGGCTATTTCTATATGTCCTAATGAACGAATTTCAGTCAGGCTTATTAGATCATGGAATGTCATTCATATTAATGATAAATCCTATAAAATAACTCCATATAAAATACACGTTACTTGCTCCCCACTCACCCTCTCTATGTACTGGAGGATCAGCTGGCCTCCTCTGTCTCTATAATCACATTCAAGCCTTAAGATCATTTACTGATGCCTGATTTGGGAAAAGTTTGACATCCTCCAACTACAACAGATCTGTCAGTATATGAACTTTTAACGTATAACCCTTCATTAACAAATGTTCGACTAACATTTAAAACCTATGGTATTTCTGTTTGAAGAATATATAACAAGTTGGGGCTACTTACACCTGAGGATTTTTTTTCTGCCAATGTCCACACGTTTTCTGATGGTATGGAGGCGGGCTTATATCCACACGTGCCAATGGTTAATGGTTAATGGGGGCAGTTAGGGTCAAGTTAGAGTTAAGTTCCCCATCCAACTCAAATTCTGCTTTTTATCACAATTATCTCCAGAGAAACTGCCATCTGAAAATATTGTCCCAATAAAAAGTAACTAAACCTTTATTTATTTGAAACTACTTGGCATTCAGGGCCCAAACTGCAGATTTATTCATCTGGTCGGTTACAGAATGTGTTCAAGGAAAATGGACCAATCCTGAGACAGAGGTGTGACAGCCTGTCTGGTTTCAGATGGAAAGACTCTATAAGGCCGACATGATGCTGATCCACACTGACAACGTGCTGAAATCCATTGGATTATGAAACACTGGATTGTTGAAAGCATTCAGGAATATTTTATTTTATAGCTACATGCTTTGTTCTTTATTCAGATTGAGTGGCTGCAGGTTGATGGAGAGCTGCTGTGCTTCTCTGGCCTCAGCTCTGAAGTCCAACCCCTCCCACCTGAGAGAGCTGGACCTGAGTATCACCGACCTGCAGGATTCAGGACTGAAGCTGCTCTCTGCTGGACTGGAGAGTCCACACTGCAGACTGGAGACTCTCAGGTAAAATCAGTTCACAGTTTTTCTCAGTTGATTCGACACATTTCTCCAAACTAAGGTCCGTTCTCTCAAAACAGGATTCCTGAATCTGCAAAGGTCGCCCTGCAGGTTTTACATGAGGATTTGAGTTTTATTGATCCAGCTTCATATACACAGCAGTGAAGCTCAGTGACTGAGAGAAGATCATCCATGCTCTGATATCTTGTCATTAGATTACTGCACCTCTCTCTGTTCCTCTCAGCCATAATTCACTGTCACATCTCCAGCTGCTTCAGAATAGAGCAGCTAGATTTTAACCAGTGGGAAGGTGACATCATCATCTGCCCAGTTTTAACATCTGTCCTCTGGTTACCAGTTAGATAGAGAATTCATATTAAAATGTCACTGAACACATTTAAAGCAGGCTAGTTTTGGTCCTGAATTACACTGTGGAGCTCTTAGTTCCCTGTGAGCTGAGAGCCAGCTGAGATCTTCAGGTCCTCCTGACTTTCCCTCAGTCCAGACTCAACACTGAAGGTGGTTTCACTTTAGTCCTCAGGGCTTCCAGACTGTGGAAAGCCTTCCCGAGGGACTGAGGCTGCAGGTTCACTATCATCTTTAAAACTCTTTGTAAAACACACTTTTATTGACTTGCTTTTGTGTCATTTTGTGTCATCTTTTTTGTCTCTCCTCACTTCATCTTGTTTCTCATGTTTCTATTTGATATTATTATTTAAATCCACTTGTTTTTAAAGTGTTTCCTAATTTCTATACACTTCATTTTCTTTTTTATGGCTCGTTGTGCAGTGTAACAAAGCATGTGCCATTTGGTGGATTTATTTATCCAATCCCCTTACAGCACCATGTGTGAATACATTGTTAGCATGGGCGGCCCAGTGGGAATCAAACCAGTTTCCCTGTCAGTGTTAGTGCTCCAGTCAGCTCAGTATACAGCACCATGCAAACACACTGGGACCTGCTTTAGACCAGGGCCTCGTCAATACAGTCTGTCAGTAGAAATAATACAATAATGACATTAAATATAAGGGTCAGTTAGCCTCATCAATACAGTCTGTCAGTAGAAATAATACAATAATGACATTAAATATAACAGAATAACATTTCCACATGTCTTCTTGTCCTTCAGGCTGAGTGTGTGTCAGCTGTCAGAGAGAAGCTGTGAAGCTCTGGCCTCAGGTCTCAGCTCCCAGTCCTCTAGTCTGAGAGAGCTGGACCTGAGTAACAACGACCTGCAGGATTCAGGACTGAAGCTGCTCTCTGCTGGACTGGAGAGTCCACACTGCAGACTGGAGACTCTCAGGTCAGGATCACTGTTACTGTTCAACAGACCATTTAAATTCTGCTTTACATGCACATTAATGTCAGAGAAAATACCTGAACTGTCATTTTCCTGCTGATGAGGTTTTTGAAAGCAGCTGAGAAACCAACATTCAGCTCTACTTTCTCTCCTCTGAGATAATATTTCATTATTTCTCTCCTCACTGCCTCTGTTGGTGAAACCTGAAGTAAAGGACTTGTCAGATTCTGTCAAACTGAGTCCAGAACTGAAATTAAAACACAAACCTGATCCTGGGGTCAGCTGTTAATATTGGAGACAGTTTTTGTATTATAATAACTGATTTCAGAGCAGTTTATTAATGAGAAAATCCAACATGTAACTGTTTTTAAACAAAGAGTTTCCACTGAGAGCTACAATCTGTTTTTCAGAAAACCTGTTCAAAAGCTGCAAAAGCTCAAAATAAACAAGAAATAACAAACTATTAGTTCTGAGTGATGAAGCTGAAAATGTTATTACAATAAAAATGTTCATATGAGGCGATGTTGAGTTTTATCACAATATATAAAATCACAATTTCTGCCGAGTTTAAAGGGTTAATTTTTCTCCTGAATAAAAGTTGAATAGATCAGTCAACTTTCATTTAAAACACTTCTTTACTGCCAGAAAAAAACTAAAATAAGTCTCAGTCTTATTTTCAACACTATAACCTCATATAATATTTAAATAGGAATAATGAAACAAAGCAGTGAAGCCGTTCTTCTTCCAGTTTGACCTGAACGCAGCAGAAAACCAGCAGCCAGTGAAGTAAACAAGGAAGTGTGAGAGCAACCTAAAAAATATCAAATGGACGATTATAAGTGAAACATCATAAGTGTTCAGTGGCAGCTGTTTAAAGACGTTTCACTGCAGAGTGTTTCTGTGTTTTAATCACTTTTGGCTCCAGCTGCCGGAGAGTGTGTTTGCTGTGTGTGTGTGTTGGACAGCAGCGCTCCTGTTTAAAGCAATACTCCACTTAGTTTTAACATGGGGGTTATTCAGCACCTGACCGCCATGAAGACCAGAATATAAACTACTGACCAGGACCAGATGCAGCTGGACCAGTTTGTAGAGTTTGAATGAGGAGAAAACCTCCTGAAAACTGACATTGAACTCGTTGGTGAACAGATTCAACAACAGATCCTGCTGGAAGACAATAAAGCAGCAACTGGTCCGCAGTTACATTGCATTTCTGTTCTTGGTTCACACTAAAATGAGTATTTAAAAATAAAGTAGATCCGGTCTCCCAAACAGGAGCTATCTCTCCTACATGGTATCCCTCCGCTGTGTTCTCTTCTGTCAGTAAAGATGCTGTTTGGTTCTAAATAGCAGTACATGTAATCGTAGTACGGCCGCTGCGCTCAGACTGTTCGGTGCGGTATCCAGTTATTAGATCATATAAGTTGAAAAGAATGTGCAGATCATGTACTTCCTGTAATAATATGGTGAAAACCAAAAGGTTTATCAATCAACATACCGCTAAGGAATACACGATAAAATCACTCATCACATGCAACACTACCAATGTTATATATCTTTTCTTTTGTAAATGCAATAAATACTATGTGGGTCAAAGCTCACGGAAGCTTAACGTCAGACTTCAGGAACATAGCAGTAGCATCAGGAGAGGAGACATCACATCCCCAGCTGCCAGACACTTTTTAAATAAAGGACACAGATTGGAGGACTTCAGATGTACAGGCATTGAGAAAGTAAGGTTGAATGGCAGAGGGGGGAACAAGGAAAATGCCTTATTGAAAAGGGAATGTTTCTGGATACATACCTTAAATGCATTGCATCCTAATGGGTTAAAGGAGGAATGCAATCTGACGGTGTTTTTATGAATGAACGACTCTTGAGGTCGGGCTCCAGTGTGAATATAGTAGCCGAATGTTTAAACTTAGAGACTGTCGGTATGTCTGATGTATGAACGGCTGACCACCTGATGTCTTCAGACATCCCATTGTTTTTTGACATATACAGTATATATATTGTTTTCTGATATTTTGTATAATCTTAAAGGGCGACATGGACGACATGTTTTTTGTACACGTTTAACAATGTAAATAACACCAATGCCCCCTGGTGGCGACATCAGGAACCACATGTTGGAGTTTAGTTTAACACCAGGGACTTACAGAGCAAGACCTTCACATAATGATTCTTATTATGGGGATTAGATCCTTCATGTCAAAATGGTAGAGGTGTTTTGAAAGTGGTGTCTGCATGTATGAAATACTTTGAAGCCTCTTATTTTGTTGATTCAATGTTGTACCAAGATCATGTTGAGATGATGACATCACCTGTGTCTTTCCACACACCTGTGACAATGAAGTTTCCCTACATATAGAGGAAAAAGATGAGTTACTATCAGACACTGATGAAAGCCGGAGGGCCGAAAACGTTCTGTTATGAAATAAAATAAGTGCTTAACAAAGTAACTTTCCATCGTGTGCGACCCCATCCTTTCAACTAAATAGTCGGACCAAACGTCAATTAAAAATCACAGCAGCAGGATCTGCTGTTGAATCTGTTCACCAACGTGTTCAATGGCAGTTTCCATTCAAATGAATGGGAAGTAAAAATCTGAACTACAAACTGGTCCAGCTGCATCTGGTCTTGGTCAGTAGATTATATTCTGCTTCTCAAATAAATAAGTTCATGTTGAAACTAAGTGGAATATTAATTTAACTGAAGCTACGTAAAACTCTACAATGAAGGAAGTGATGAAATGTTGAATCCATCAATCTTCATGACTAAAACTAGGAAAACAAGGTCCAGGTTGAAAAGAACCAGAATTATGTTTTAAGAGAGAAACTCTGCTGTGATCAATATTATTGAACATTTTCAAGCTGCTTTTATTTTGAAATCCAGGAAAATGTAATCAATATTGTTTAATCACCACATCTCTCTGTGTGTGTGTGTTTGTGTGTGTGTGTCTGTGTGTGTGTGTGTGTGTCTGTCTGTGTGTGTGTGTGTGTGTGTCTCTCTCTCTCTCTCTCTATGTGTGTGTGTGTCTCTTTGTGTGTGTGTGTGTGTGTGTGTGTGTGTGTGTGTGTGTGTGTGTCTGTGTGTGTGTGTGTGTGTGTGTGTGTGTGTGTGTGTGTGTGTGTGTGTGTGTGTGCAGACTGTCAGGCTGTCGGCTCACAGAGGAAGGCTGTGCTTCTCTGGCCTCAGCTCTGAGCTCCAACCCCTCCCATCTGAGAGAGCTGGACCTGAGCTACAATCATCCAGGAGCCTCAGGAGTGAAGCTGCTCTCTGCTGGACCGGAGGATCCACACCGGAGACCGGACTCTCTCAGGTACGGAGAGGCCACGTCCGCTAGAAGGCTGAGAGTCACACACATTTTCTCTGTCAGACCGGCTGCGTCCGCACCGCGGCTAAATACAGCCGTCGCTCCTCATCGGAGCTTCGTCCCGTTCGGTTCACACACGGTTCGGTTATTAAGGAGAGCGAAGCTTTCTACGACCGAACTCGCTACCCGAAACGTTCGGGTGTCGATACCGAATCCGAGAGCGGATCCGGTCGGTCCGAGTAGCGTGAACCGGAACCGGACCGGACGGCCGCTCGTTACGTTACGTAACTTTATCGTCGTTAATTTGAAAGAGACGGAGGGAAGAGTTGAGACGTTCTCACATTTTCTATCAGTCTGTTTCCTGCAGCTGCTCCACCAGTTCTGTGTCTTGAGGCCAAATGTTGCGTCTCTTTAAAGTATCAAGTTCATGAGGTGGAAGAAGAGAAAACCACGCCGCTGTCGGTGGAGGTTTATTCAAATCTGATGGACAAACTGACGCCTCTGGTTACTGGTGTTACTGGTGTCCAGTAGACTGAAAACACAGGCGACGGGAGCCGCCATATTGGTCTGCGGTAAACGTTACTATGGTTACAGACATTATTTACAGGAGTGGAGCGACTCCTGTTACCGTACAGACTCGGTCTGGTGGTTTTACTCCGCTCTGCTCCAGTCTGTACCAACATATGAACATTCACTCTGATTCATAAATTCAGTGTGAACGGAGCTGCTGAGAAGCTGAGGAATATTGTTTCATGTTGAATGGAGGATATGAGTGACGGCGTCTGGAAAATCACTCATATGGAAGGTTATGAAGGTTATTTGTTCATTATCAAAGAGATTATGCTGTCTGACTTTATTTACCTCCCCCCCCCAGTGTGGACCATGATGCAGTGCGGTGGTTGAAACCAGGTCTGAGGAAGTGTAAGCGTGTATTTAGTTTGATTCATGAAAACAAAGCAGCACATTCAGTTTCTATTTAAATAGAAAGCTCATGTGTGACATCTATTCATTCAAATCCTACTCTGAAGAAAGATGGCTGACAAAATGTGTCATCATGAAACTGAAGAAATGAACAGTCAATCTGTTAATAAATCAACCAATAATAAACACAACAGGTGTATTAGATGAGAAGCTGCTGCTGTATTGAGTCTTGTTCTCTTATCAGATGCCTGTGAACTCACACTGGACCCAAACACAGCACACAGAAACCTCTTCCTGTCTGAAGACAGAAAGGTGACGAGGGTGAGAGAGGAGCAGCCATATCCTGATCACCCAGAGAGATTTGACTGCTGGGAACAGCTGCTGTGTAGAAATGGTCTGACTGGTCGCTGTTACTGGGAGGTCGAGTGGGAAGGAGTTGTTGATATAGGAGTGACTTACAGAGGAATCAGTAGGAGAGGAGTGGGTGCTGACTGCAGGCTTGGAGGGAATGAAAAGTCCTGGAGTCTGATCTGCTATGGTAACAGTTACTCTGTCTGGCACAATAACAGATTCACATTCATACCTTCCCTCTCCTCCTCTGACTCTAACAGAGTAGCAGTGTATCTGGACTGGCCTGCTGGCTCTCTGTCCTTCTACAGAGTTTCCTCTGACACACTGATCCACATCCACAGCTTCCACTCCACATTCACTGAACCACTCTATCCTGGGTTTAGGATCCGGTCTGGGTCTGGTTCCTCAGTGTCTTTTGTCAGATAGAGGAGGGAGAGAGAAACACTCACACTGCTGACCAAAGACAGCTGCTGAGATGATGGTTCACTCTGTACAGGATCACACGCACACACACACACAGACACACACACACACACACACGCGGGCACACACACACACACACACACATACACAAACACACACACTTTACTAAATAGAGTGTATTGTGTGTGTTGGGTAACTGAACAGGGTTTTAACAACAAGAACATGGACATTTTATTGTGAAAATGAAATGAATGAGAAATGAAACCAGACAGAATCAAGTTATGGTTGTTCATCTTAGAGTCTGTTGTTGATGATTGACAGGTTGAAATATCTTTCTGTAGCAACATTTGGTATTTTATTGTCATCTCATCATTCCAAGATATAAACTTCTATCTAGTTTTCTGTAATTGTTTGTCAGAATGAAAATTTCTCCTAAATGAACATTGTTTGGTCTTCATCTTTTCCAACAAGCAGTTTCAACTGTGAGAGAGTGAAAGTCTCCTAACGGCCACTAGGGGGCAGATAGACTCTGACTCTGAGGGACAGGGAGGGACCAACACACACACACACACACACACACACACACACACACACACAGTTATCATCAGCAGTTTCAACTCCGATATAAATAATGTGATGGATGAAGCTTCTCAGCTGCTTCTAGCTCAGTGAGATCAGCAGCTGCTTGTCATGTGACAGGTTGCTGACCTCTGACCTCTGACCCCTCTGGTGACATGTGGACATGTACACAGACTGGACAAAATATTAGGAACACTTAACTCTTTTCATGAGGCAAACGGACAAAGTGAATCCAGCTGAAAGAAAACTATACCGTTTGCTTTCAACGTGCCTCCTACTGTTTCTTTTTTTTTTTTTTTACATATTTTACATATTGTAATTGATGTAGTGCAGGTTAACCTCTAGTAGACTGAAGAGTATTTTCTACATCCATTAGCACAGTATAAACTTTGCAGTGTCACAAAACATATACCTATGGCTATTTAATATTATTCATCACCATTTTTTTTCATTTTAGCTTAATAATGCTGTTTAGACAAAAGGGCAAACAAAGAGTAAATTACAAATTGATTAATTGACGGGAGATAGTGACGTCTGACGTCGTCATGGCAACACGTGACGCCACAAAGTGCCGTCCCGTTCCTCCTGAACCGTTTGGAGCCTCATGACTTCTCAATCACAAAAAAATACGTCCTGACTCCTGTTCCTAACCACTTCTCCTTGACCTCTTTGGAAAAGGTCATGAGGTCAAGGAAAGATGTGAAGGAGAATTCATAAGGACTTAGGAAAAGACAACCGCAGTTCCCAAGATGGACGACTAAAAGCATCTTAGACTCTTCACCCCGTGTGTTCTTACCGTGTTTCATGCAGGCTGTAGAAACGTGGACGACCCGGTGAAAAATATCGCTTCATCACCAAGGTTGGAATTGAAATAAAAAGGAATATAGGCTACCAGTCACTAAAGTGAAAGGAAATGGTTTTCACATTGAGAATGGTTGCTCACGCTCAGCCTCCTGTCCACTCATATTTATCCACATGAATCCCAATTTGTTTGATTGTATGAAAATAATTGTTAAATTCATGCAAGATAGGCATAACATGTTAGGCCTACAAATCTACTACTGTACATATCATCATTCTTAAGTTTCAAACATGTTGAATTAAAAACATCATCTGGCTAAAAATGTCTCATATCCCTTTTTCTTGAAAGACAGACTTCTGTGTTCTGGTTAATATACTGATTATGATCTGATTATAAGCCTATGCATATAATAGCTTAAGAACCACCACACAACTCAGTAAACACCTTGAAATATTGACTTTATTGTGCTTTGAATTTGTTCTGGCTGATACAGGCCTTTATTACAGTAAGGCAAGGGTTTCAGCATCTGTGCAAAAATGAATGAATGATATTCCTAAAGGCTGCAATACAACAACGCTCAGAATGAAGAAATAACTAATGCAAACTGAGCAGAGGTTACGCTACAACGTTAACTTCTGTCAAGTCAAACTGGAGTTTTCTGGAACATATTGGAACCTAGAAAAAAAAAAAACTTTTAGAAATTAAAAGAGATATATGTGTATAAATAAATAAATAAATAAAGTAAGTTTAAGTTTTATCCCTAATTACTTGTTTTCAAAACTTGGAGGCCTTAAATTTGTTTTACTTTGCAGCTACAATATTGAAAAAAATCCCCTTAAAATTGTCAAATTTTCACAAACAAATGCTCCTTGCCTGGTCTTTACTTTATAAACATAATTTTTCCCCCCACAGATACTACATCTGGAACAATAGAGACATATTATATAAACACAAATCGTTATTCTTGGAAAACTGGTTTGTCCATGGAATTTGTCTGGTTAATCAGCTCCTCAATTCTAGTGGCGCATTAATGTCATACTCCGAACTTCTAGACAACTATGGTATTCCTATACCTCCAAGGGAATATGCCTTAGTTTTTGATGCAATCCCTTCTGGTGTC
The DNA here is from genome assembly GCF_046629955.1 of Centroberyx affinis. Lineage (NCBI taxonomy): Eukaryota > Metazoa > Chordata > Actinopteri > Beryciformes > Berycidae > Centroberyx > Centroberyx affinis. The sequence goes on along the minus strand of NW_027279023.1, from coordinate 231,652 downwards.
TTAATGCTTCTTAGAAACTCAGTAGCATCAGAACTGACTTTACTACCACTGGATCCTGTTGTTACTAGTGTTGGTCGGATCTGTTTCTCCTCTAAAAAGTGCAATAATAACCGTGATATACGAGCTTTGTTTCAAAGAGAAAGGGTCTCTGTTCCAAATGTAGTCTCTTACTGGAATAATTTTAATTCAGACCTGAACTGGAAGAAAATCTGGTGCTTACCTTCTAAATATATGGTTATAAATAAGGTTAAGGAAGTGTCTTTTAAAATGATTCACCGTTTTTATCCCTCCAAGATGTTTCTACAAAGATATAAAAAGGACATTGAAGTGGACTGCTCATTTTGTCAACTGGTACCAGAAGATATATGTCATTTATTTTGGTCATGTCCCCACTCTTGCATTTTTTGGCAAGATGTTTGTACATTCATTTCCCACTGTATTGATTCTGAATTCTCCCTTTCCTATGAAAATGTATTGTTTGTTTTTTTTACTTACACTTCTACCAAAGCAGATAAATACTATATCATCAATTTGATTCTTTTACTGGCAAAATCACATATTCATAAAGCTAAATTTTCCAATCATAAACCATCTTTTTTAATCTTTGTAAATGAAATCAAACAATACATTTCTACAATCCTATATTCTAAAAATAGGAAAGCTATTAAAACTATACATTTATGTACCCTGTATAACATTTTTGTAAACTGATTTATGATTTCTGTCAGTGTTCTGATCCCCTGGCTTTACATGTTTGTTTATTTATTTGTTTACCATGCTGTTTGTTAATAAATGAATAAAAAAAAATAAAAAAAGTACCATGCTAACAAACACAGCGCTAGTATAGTATAGTAGCTATTAGGTAGTAGCTATAGGAGAAGATGCTGTCAAGGGTTTGGTAACAGCATTGTGAGCTGCGGTAAGACTGTGCAGGACGGGACGTCTACAAAATCCGGAGAGGCAGCCGGTAAGATGCTGAACTTTAAAATAGTTTGAGGGACTGTTTTCCTGGCGGAGATCACTGCTGCTACCGAGCCAGTTTGTCTATTTGTAGAAGTTGTTGTCTATTGGTTGTAAATCTAATCGTGAGTCTGATGGTGTTTGTCAAGTAGAAGCACGGTGAATGGTGATGATAGAAAGTGTTGATTATTTGTTCATTGCAAAAACGTGGTGGAAAGAATGGATGCTAAAACTAGGAATGGTGCAATAGCTGCACAGGTTTTTAGCTACAACATGTTATGGGTTTATGAAGGATTGAAAAATGGTTGTTTAAAAGGACTGCATAATTGAATATTACTTTGAATAAATATGATTATAAATAATGTTAAAATACAATAAAATGTATACATTACCTGATGTTAAGCGGTGGTTAGCTTTGCTTGCATTTAATGTGGGAAAATGTATAAATTAAGTGAAATAAGGCACTGATGCTTAATGTTAGACATTTCTTTTGCAATATTTACAAATGTGTGTATTTTTCTGTTGCTTATTTACATTTATTTGCACTAGTGTACATATATATTTTCTTTTTCAGTTTTTCTTCTATTCAAAGGTTTTTTACCTAATGACTAACGGAACTAATGGAACTATTTAACTGAGCTGTCAAACTAAACTGCTGAACCTGCCAAAATAAAAGGAGAAACAGGAAAAGATGTTTTTTGGTCATTGAGTGGAATCCAGTTAACAACCTTCAGGTAGATGTATCAGTCTCCTTCAAGTGGGGAACCTGCACATATTCTTAAAATAGAACTTGACAACTTCACTTTGATCATTTTACAACAGCAGCGTAACGTTTATAGTTCTCCTCTGGGTTTAACATATTGTTGAAAGTTCAAAGCATATTAGCGAGTTATGGCATAAGATGGAAAATGCTTAATAAGCAACGGTAACTTGCCTGATGATCTGCGTTCCTTGTCGGTCATGTTGATCGATTGTTTTCGTGAACGGCCGAATGTCGCTGCCGCAAGGAATTGTGGGACGGCGCTATCTCCTTTCATTTCGTAAAGGATGGTCCAGTGTATCCTATGCTAAAGGAGCCAAGTAAGGAAGCGTTGAAGCACCTTTCCTTAGCATTTAGAGATTGGAACAGCTCTTATCATGGCTGCCACTTAGATACTTCCGGGTCATTTCACTCAGTTAGGAACCTTCCTAAGCAAAAAGACTATTGGACCGCAGCCTGGGATCGGGCCGAACATCGGCTAGCAGGAAGCGCACCTGCAACAGGAGACCGGAGGAAACACCAGACAAATGTTAAGTTCCGTCTCTCTATTTGTCAGGTATTTGTGATCATTCACACACAGCTTTGTCTTCCTCACGCTGACTCTACAGCCTCAAACTAAATCACGGAATGTGTGGAAAGTTTAAAACTAAAAAAGGAGAATATCACTTTGTCCCTCAGGTCGCTGACTTGTAGCAAACCCATAAAGGCCTTTATGCACGCAAACATAAAAAAGTCCAGTTTCCTTCACATTCGTTCTCATGGTTTCGGACGTCTATCGGTCGCCATGGTGATGATGACCGCTTCCAATTCTTCCGGTAGAGTGGCGAGGGCGTCCCGTAGTTTGTCAATTTATTTCTACCCTCCCCCTTCATCAGAGGGCACCTCCACAGCTGCCAGTGTAACTTGATTTGGAGTGACACTTGGTAGTGAAGTGGTGGTGGGTAGGGGCTGGTTTGAGATTGGGCCTTTATAAAACTTTTTTTTCATTTTTTTTTTTCACTTTGTTAGGTACATCCAACAGCAACCTGAAAATCCACACAGTATATCAGTCATATATCCATTTCTTTATTTCTTTCTATCTATCTATCTATCTATCTATCTATCTATCTATCTATCTATCTATCTATCTATCTATCTATCTACAACATCAGTCTCCTGTTTCCCTTGGCACAAACTCATCCATGTCTAAGGTATTTGTTGTTGATTTCTCATGGGCCAAGATCACCAAACTCCTCTTTCTTTCACGTAACATGGTGCGACGATAGGGGGTTAGGACTCGTGACAGTGTGGAGAAGGAACTCTCACATGATGCTGAAGACACACCAATTACCAGCTGTTACATACAATTTATGCAACTCAGGAAAAGCTTCCTTACAGATAGACATTTATAAATATACTTGTACTTACCATGTTCTACTTACCGCCACCATCTCCTTTTGTTTTTTGTTTTTTTTTGTTTTTATGTTGTTATTTATAGACTAATGGCTGTCTTGTATTATCCCTACTATTAACATCTCTTTATTTAATTTTATTATCAGTAGATTTTCTTTTGTTATCTTTTGAATAATAGATATCTTGTATTATCCCCACTAACATATCTAGTTTATTCTGTTAACCAATATTGTTATTCACATTATTTTTTGTTAATTTAATGCCTTAACATTGTCTTTCATAATTGTAATTGTGCTTTGGCAACACATGTCAAATGTCATGCCAGTAAAGCCTATTGAACTGAACTGAATTGAATTGAATTGAACTGAACTGAACTGAAGAGGCAGTGGGCGACTTTGGAGGCGGGCTGTAGGCTGCCCACCCAATCAGAAGTTAGAAACGGTACTGGTATTTTCTGTGCTATTTTTCCATTGGCTGAACAAAAAAAACTATTTTTCTTAACTTTTGATTGGGTGGGCAAGACGCACGTTTGGGTGGGCTGAGCCACTCCTGCCCATAGCTACCACCGGCCTTGGTTCTCAGTAAAAGTGAATAGTGTGATAAGGTGGATTTGTTTCCACATGTAGGTTACTGTGACACAGTAAACTGTCTTGTCTTTAGCCCTAGTCTCTACTCCAAAACACTAAGACACTGATGTTAATGTTAACATGCTAACGCTAACTGCTACTAGATACGTTAGCTATTTTATATCTGATTCATAAGTTATGAATACTATTGCTAGTACATAAATAGATTTCCTACTTTAAAAGCCTGTAAATGACCAGTATTAGTCTGTTTAAATGATTGTGTATCATTACCAAGTAATGCTGAAACACATCATTATTATTTAGGAAGGTTAAATGGTTGCACTGGACTGAACCATAGACTGTAACAGATGGAGCAGTGAGTGTGACGTCACCCATTGGCTTCTGAAGGGCCGTTTTGAAGCCTGGAGATTGGGTTTCCATGTTTTGGAGCCAGAGATTGCAGTTTGCGCAGTAGAGAAAAAGGGCGGAGCGAGGAACCTGGGTGGAGCCAACAGCTGAAAGGAAAGACAGGCCACTGCCTCATATGCTCACGGAGCAATGCATACCTCCAAGCCAAAGACGGGCAAATATAAACTCCAAAACAAGCTACAACTGTTTAAATCATGACATTTACCCTTTTTCATTCAATTTAACAATACACATATATTTCTATTCAATTAAAGCATTCACATTCATGTACTCTGGGCATTATAATTCACTTTAAACTTTGGAATTAAACAACATCTGCCTCGACTTGTTCTACTTTTAAACTTCTTTTTTTTAAATCTTTTAATCTCTTCTTTCAGTGGCGTCCTTGTCTCTCTCCCTCTCTCTGCACATTCCCCTCTAGCCTGTGGGAAGGAGGCGGGATCTAGAGTTTCTGCTCCAATAGGGATTAGTACTGACTATTCCTAACCAATAAGGAACTACAATTTTGGTAAAAGGCATTTGAGTGGCAGATTTACTACAGATCTACTCTTTACTACTAAGAAAATAAAGTGATTGCTTTTCCTTTTAGTAAAAGTAAAAGAAAGTAAAAATAAAATATTTATGGGAGTCAGCTTCCTACTGGGTTACAATGACAAAGCAGCATCACTGGAGGACTCTGCACTGCCAGAACGTCTCATGGTTTTCACTCTGGGCCTCGGAGAGCCACGGGATATTAGGAAAGTTAGGGAAACGTTCCCAGCAGGTTTCCTGGATGTTCTGGGGACGGACATTACAGGGACAGACAGCTGAGACAGGAGACAGGCAACAGAGAGGTGTGTGTGTGTGTGTGTGTGTGTGTCCCTCAGAAATACAGACTTGTTATTTTAACCACATCAGCATTTAGTTGTCATCACATGTGGAAGGCAATTCCATTTCTGTGTCGTCCTCCATCAGTTCAGCAGAGCACAGACCAGCACACACACACTCACATATGCTCACACAATACACTATACACACACTATACACACACACACAGTACACCTATACAACATGATCTCACACAAATACGTGAAATGAACACAAACTCTTGTCATGATCTGCTCCTGTCTGCCCCTGTGTCCTGGTCAACCTCTCCTTTCACTGCCCAGTCCTGCCATCCTCCTGCCAGCCACCAGATGTCCTCGGACTTTCCTTCCTTCAGCACACACACACCTGTCAGCCATCGGCCCGTTAGTCCTGTTTCTTTGTTCCCCCTTCACCTGCCTGTTTCCAGCCGATTGGCTCCCGGACTCTCTCCCCTCCTGCCAGCTGTTCCGCGTGTGTCATTAGTCCCTGTCTGTATATATAGGCTGTGTTTTTCAGTGTGTGTTGCCAGTTTGTCATTTTGTTATGTGTCGTGTTCCTCGTGTTCCCTGCCTGGTTACCTGCCCTGATTCCCTGTGTTCGTTTAGTAAGTCTTTTCCTCTAACTACCTGCCAGCCTTGGACTCCTTGTTTGTTTAGTTTTGCCTTTTGCCTGTCGGCCTCTTTGAGTTCTTGCCTTTTTGGATTACCTGCTTCATTTTGTTCTTTGCCTCTGTTCCCCATTAAAAGCTTTTACGTAACCCCGGTTCTCTGTGTGCCGGTCTGCGTTTGGGTCCAGACCCCCGAGTTTCTCCACAAACGTGACAACTCTAAAACAGTGATTTACGTGCTGTGGACACGTGTTACGGGAAAAAACGTTTCTCCACCACAAACTGAATTACGTTCCCCGCAACGAATTGAACTACGTCCCAAAGGTTGGCTAACGGTTAAGTTTAGGCAAGTAAAACATTTTGATTTAGGTTAGGGTAAAGGTTAGGGTTACATTTAGGCAACTAGAACAACTTGGTTAAGGTTAGAGCTGGGCGATATGGACCAAAAATCATATCTCTGTATTTTTAGACTGAATGGCGATACACAATATATATCTCGGTATTTTCTACGAAGTGGGCTAAATGTTCAGTTGTAAGTCAAAGCCACATGTGAGATGTCACAAACACTTTTATTAAAACAAGACTGTGATCAAACTAAATATATGATACGGACAAAATCAAATATCACAATATTTTTGACCAAATATCTCGGTATCGATATTGCAACAATATTGTAGGGATGACTATTGGTGCTTTCACAAAATATTTACACAATGAGATTTTTGATAAATAATCATCAGTAATGTGGATATAATGACTAAGTGGGTAAAGGCAAATAATAGAACAGCTAGAACAGTCTGGTAAGTTCAGAAAATGACAAAAATCACTTCACTGTAATGCAGCCTTTAAAACCAGGAAAAGACACTTATGCCATATCACCATATTACCATATCCAAAATCTAAGACGATATCTAGTCTCATATCACGATATCGATATAATATCGTTATATTGCCCAGCCCCAGGTTAAATAAGAAAAACGTTAGTTAAAAATGAAAATGTGATTTAGGGTTGAAATGTCCTTTGTACATGCTGGGAGTTGAACCCCGGTCGCCGACATCAAAGGCAAACTCATACGCCCATCCACCCCGCCGACCCCAACAGCCTTACTGGCCTCCGTGCTGCTTCAGTGTCACACTACTTCCTGTTTACAGTCGTGTCTCCTTCACGTAACCGTTTTGTGCTGGGAACACGTAAATTTAACACTTTACGTTCCACCGACACAATAATCCGCTGTTAACGAGTCGTGTTCATTTCACGTTTTTCTGTGAGATCAGTCTGCACCTGTACTATATGCATGATTTACACATATACACACTACACACACAGATACTATACACACAGACTATGTACACACTATACAAACATGCAGAAGCTCATATAAACATATACCATATGAATACATGTATATGAACTTCTGCATGTCATTCTGAACTCAACCGGCGTCCTTGGCCCAATCCTCAGATTTGTCAGGTTTCTTGTGTCCAGTTCCTGCTGTGTGTATGATGAAAGATAAAATCTGTCATGTGACAGGCGGCACGTCCATGAAAAACAAATCACATGACAGACGACTCCTTACCTTCAGTTTGATACCAAAGTTCACCTGCAGCCAGGATTTCCTCTTCAGTAACAAGACGAGACAAATGTTTGAATAATGATGAGAGGAAACAAAAATGACTTCTTGAAAATGAATTTCTTGGACAGCCAATACATACAGTTTCATGGCTTTATGTCAGTCAGTGATTCAGTAATCGGTGTTCAGAAATGTCTCGAAATTTCACAAATTTGCCTAAAGAAAAGGGTCAAAGTGGAGGGATCCACCATGGGTCAGAGGCACAAAGCACAAAAGATATTGATGCTAGGAACTTAAATTAGGATTTTTTTCATCATACACATAGTAACAGTACATAAGAAATTGGGTAATGGTATTTTTTTTTATGTATATATACATGTAATATATATATATACAGTACTGTACAGTAGTGTGTCTGTAGACTGCTGTTTATTGTAAATTTGATATTCAGAAACTTTTCATTTCATTAGTTTTGAAAGCATCTTCGCATTATGGATATCTTTGACATATGCCTAAGACTTGTGCACAGTACTGTATATATTTACTGTATATATGCGTGTGTGTGTGTGTATATATACAGTATATGTTGTATGGTGATATTGATACTGGAGCACAGGAACAGATAGGAGTCGACCTGATCAGTTGCATCATTGGAGAGGAACATGAACACAGTCAGTGCTGCTAGTCTCCACTCAGACTGAGAGAGACCTGTGATCTATATAGCGGTCAGTTACGAACACGACAGATAAAACGACAAGACAGACGTCTGTCTTTTTAAAATATCCCACACAATACCCGATCACGGTGGAAATAACCCCTCGCTTCAATATAGAGACGCGCCGCTGGCACTCGGCTCCGCGGGAGACCGGCCACCACCCGACCTGCCGGAGGGTTTACGAGCTACAGGCCCGAGGAGGCGGCTTCAGAGAAGGGGCAGGAGAGGAGGAATCAAGCTTCAGACTGACGGATTCTGCTACGAGTGCCGTGAGTCATGTGTGACGGTGCTTAGAGAGACTCGGCTTCAGAGAGATATCCCCGACACCCTGTGTGAAATCGAGGGGTTCTCCCTCCTCCGCTCAGACAGGAGTGAGGGGTCAGGGAAAAGCAGAGGCTGACGCATTTGTGTCTACATTGAAGACGAATGGTGAAGACAATACACGGTATGGAAGACCGTTTGCAATAACGATGAAGAACTCATATTCTGCCTCCTAGGCAGTGTCTGTGTGTTTTCTGTATTTTCTAAATATTTTCTAGGTTTTTTATTAGTCTAGTGCCCCCTGCTGTATTTTCAGGGTAAATACTCACCGCTCCGCATCACTTCCTGTGCAGACCTGAAATAGGACATGCCATCCGATTGTTTTTCCAGTGGAGGCATTGCTTGTGAGTTGGTTATATGTGTATTCGCAGTTCATCTAGAGATATTAGCAAGTATTTTGGTGATAGTAGAAACGTAATGTTTAGTTTTTGTATTCAAGTTTATGCTAATGCTTTTGACATCTTGTATACAGCTAGCATGCTGTAGCAATTGTGTTTTGTTGTCTTGTTTATTATTTTGGTACATACTACTATGTATAGAGGACATCATGTTAATTGTGTTGTGTTTTGCTACCTTTTCAGTTTCACTCCTAATTTATAATTACATGGGCATTGAGTCTGGAATAAAAGTTGGAGCTAGAACGCTACATCCTGACTCCCGTGTCGTTTATATGGAGTTTGGCTGGCTGTCTAGCTGGAGTTGCGACACCTCAGCGAGGACAGTACAGTGAAAAAGCAGACACTACCTGGAGTTTCAACAGCTGCGGCAACAGATAAACCTCCTCACATCTAAACACGGAACAAAAACGAGGTGACAGCACTTCAGTATCCAGCTCTAAGAGTGGCCGCACAACAGCCTCATCCGCCAGTGCAGCAGCAAGAGCCCGCGCCAAGGCTGAAGCGGCGAAAGCACGTGCTTCATTTGCCGAGAAGGAGGCACAGCTAAAAATGGAAAAGGCTCAAAAGGAAGCAGAACTGCAATTAGGTAAGGCTAAGTTAGAGGCTGAACTAGGAACGCTAACTCTACAACGAGAGGCAGCTGCAGCTATAGCGCAAGCCGAGGCCTTACAGGCAGCTGAAGAAATGGAGAAAGGGATGGTATTGGACAAGGCCAGAAGGCCAGTGTCAGAAAGGGATGTTGCAGAGCGCACAAGTGAATACGTGGATGCACAGATTAAACTCCGCTCATCACACACATGCTCACCCTTTCCTCCCACCTCCTCATCTCTACCTGTTCCTGATGAAAGCCTCATCACATGGGGAACTCCTTTGGAAAATGACTCACGCCCACGACATGGCGGAACCAGTAAGCTACCTGTTGCTGATGATACATTTATCAATACCTTTGTATCACTCCCCAAGAAAACTGCAACTAAGGCCCTTCCAAGGGATAATGAGCACTGGATGGATTCCAAGGCAGCTCACCACTCTATGAACCCCACAGCCCAGTCATATGTTCCTCAGCACGCTGCAGCTTCTGTCGGCCCTGCACCTGTAACAGAAGATTTCGCACGTTACCTGGCTCATCGTGACTTGGTGAGCACAAGCCTCTTCCACTTCGATGACAGGCCTGAAAACTACAGAGTGTGGCAGTCATCATTTAACAATGCAGTCAGAGGCCTTGGCCTCACCGCTAGTGAGGAATTGGATCTGCTAACAAAATGGCTTGGCAGAGAATCCACTGAGCACGTCAGAAGGATACGCTCAGTGCACGTCGGTGACCCTGAGGCAGCGCTAAGGAAGGCTTGGGGACAGCTCCAGGACTGCTATGCCTCACCAGAAGTTATAGAGAGTGCCCTATTTAAAAAGTTGGACAATTTCCCTAGAATTTCCGCCAAAGACTACATCAAGTTAAGGGAGCTGGGAGATCTCCTTATGGAGCTGCAGTGTGCCAAGGAGGAAGGCTACTTACCGGGTTTGACGTACCTTGATACAGCCCGTGGCATCGGGCCCATCATCGAGAAACTCTCTTATGGTCTCCAGGAGAAGTGGATCTCCCATGGCTCAAGGTTTAAAGAGGAAAATAATGGCTGCTTTCCTCCATTCAACTTCTTCGCCAAGTTCATCTGCTACGAGGCACGTACCAGGAATGACCCGAGTTTCACTCTCCCAAGTAGCAGCAGTAGTGCACTTGGGAAACCAGACAGACCCACCTTCAAGAGCTCCAGCACAAGGGACCCCATATCTGTCCGCAAGACAGATGTCTCTTCAGTTAAGGACCCCAGCAGGGACGCTCCAATGAAGAAGAATGACGGGCCGGGGAAAAACTGTCCCATTCACAACAACAAGCCACACCCACTCAGGAAATGTAGGGGCTTTAGAGCAAAGACTCTTGATGAAAGAAGGGCCTTCCTCAAGGAGAATGGAATATGTTTCAGGTACTGCTCCTCAATAACTCACTTGGCCAGGGACTGCAAAGCCACGGTGAAGTGTAGTGAGTGCGATAGCAGTCGCCACAACACAGCTATGCACCCAGGCACCTCAAACTCCCAAGCCTTTTTGGGAGTACCTCAAACTCCCAAGCCTTTTTCATTCTCATCAGACAATGGTGGGGAGGAGGAAGAAGACCCTTCTAACACACCAGCAGTCAACTCCCAATGTACTGAGGTTTGTGATGTAGGCCAAGCAGCTAGGTCCTGCTCAAAGATTTGTCTGGTCAGAGTATATCCTCAGGGGCAGCGTGACAAAGCCATCAGCATGTACGTTATACTCGATGACCAGAGTAACCGCTCATTGGCCAGGTCAGATTTCTTTGAGCTGTTTGACATTCAGGGCCACCCATCCTCATACTCCTTAAGAACCTGTGCTGGTACCGTGGACATGTCTGGGAGAAAAGCAGAAGGCTTCCAGATTGAGTCGCTAGACGGAAAGGTCAGTCTTGCTCTCCCTGCACTTATTGAGTGTAATGAAATACTCAATAATCGCTCTGAAATACCAACACCGGACGCAGCTCTCCACCATCCACATCTGAGAAGTGTAGCAGTCCACATTCCAGAGCTTGACTCCAATGCTGAGATTCTCCTGTTGCTCGGAAGAGACATCGTCAGGGTGCATAAAGTCAGGCAGCAGGTTAACAGGCCACACAACGCACCTTTTGCTCAAAGATTGGATCTGGGCTGGGTGCTGGTGGGCAAAGTGTGTTTGGGGAATGCACATAAGCCAAGTGTGAGCACATTCAAGACTAACGTGTTGGAGAATAGCCGTCCTACTATCCTCACTCCCTGTGAAAGCTTCCTGCGGCTGAAGGAGAAAGTCTGTCATGGCGGGGAGCGACAAGACAACCTATCTAGGTCAAGGAGAGTCTCAGAGCAAACACTTGGACAAGCAGTGTTCAACAGGACAAAGTCAGACAATAAACTTGCCCCTTCCATTGAAGACATAATCTTCCTAAAAATCATGGACGAGGAAGTCTACAGAGACGAGACACACAGTTGGGTTGCTCCTCTCCCGTTTAGAGTGCCTAGACAGCGCTTACCCAACAATCGCCAGCTAGCGCTCAATCGTCTCACCTCGCTACAACGCACACTGGACAGAAAGCCTGAAATGAGAGACCAGTTCATTGCTTTCATGGAAAAGATTTTCAAGAACAACCATGCTGAGCCAGCACCACCACTGAGAAAAGATAAAGAGTGCTGGTACCTGCCAACTTTCGGAGTCTATCATCCACAAAAGCCTGGCCAAATCAGAGTCGTATTTGACTCTAGTGCCCAGCACTCTGGCGTCTCTCTCAACGATGTGCTCCTCACTGGCCCAGACCTCAATAACTCCCTTCTGGGAGTTTTAATCCGCTTCAGAAAGGAACAGGTTGCTATCCTCGTGGACATACAACAAATGTTCCATTGTTTTCTCGTCTGGGAAGACCATAGGAACTACCTGAGGTTCCTGTGGCACAGAGACAATGATATGTCCAAGGAGGTCATTGACTACAGGATGAAGGTCCATGTTTTCGGCAACAGCCCTTCGCCAGCTGTTGCTATCTATGGTCTAAGAAAGGCTGTCCGAGAGGGTGCATGAGAACATGGAGCTGACACCGTGCAGTTTGTGGAGCGCCATTTCTACGTGGACGATGGGCTTCTATCACTACCTACCGAAGCCGAAGCCATCAACCACCTGCAGAGGACTCAGGCGTCCCTCAGTGAGTCAAACCTGCGGCTGCACAAATTTGTTTCCAACCGTCAAGCTGTCACGGATGCGTTCCCATCTGAAGACTGTGCAACAGGTGTTAAGGACCTGGACCTCAGTGGAGAAACCACAACCATGCAGCGCAGTTTGGGACTCTGTTGGGAGATAGCAACTGACACCTTCACCTTCGCAGTGTCAACCAGCAACAAGCCATTCACTCGCCGTGGAGTTTTGTCCACAGTGAACAGTCTTTTCGACCCCCTTGGTCTGGTGGCGCCGGTCACTATCCAGGGCAGAGCTCTCTTGAGGGAATTTACTGCAGACATGAGTGACTGGGATGCGCCACTCCCAGAGGGGAAAGTCCATGAGTGGGAAATCTGGAGAGACTCTCTGCAAGATCTGAAACAGTTTCATGTCCCACGGACATACACAATAACCTCTCTTTCCAAGGCAAAGCACACAGAATTGTGTGTGTTTTCGGACGCATCTACGAAGGCCATTGGTGCTGTGGCATATCTGAGGGCTGAACACGAAGATGGACAGGTCGACGTGGGCTTTGTTATGGGAAAGGCGAAGCTTGCTCCCCTTTCTGAGCCTACCGTTCCCAGGCTTGAGTTATGTGCCGCGGTGCTAGCCGTTGAAATGGCAGAACTCATTCAGGATGAGTTGGATCTCAAGCTGGATGCTACCAAGTTCTACTGTGACAGTAAAGTAGTGCTTGGGTACATCTACAACGAGACTAAGCGCTTCTATGTGTACATACATAATAGAGTCCAGCGCATTCACCAGTCAACAAAGCCAGAACAGTGGTCCTATGTTCGCACCGAGGACAATCCAGCTGACCATGCGACCAGATTGGTCCCTGCATCACGTCTGGTGCAGACAACATGGCTAACCGGACCCGCTTTCCTGCACAGACCTCCCGCAGATGATCCAGCAGCAGAAAAGACCTTCGAGCTAGTAAGTCCAGAGAAAGACACAGAAATTCGTCCACAAGTAAGCAGCTTTATTACCAAGATTCAAGAGAGAAATCTTACTCCTGTACGTTTCCAGCGTTTCTCCACCTTGAGCTCACTCATTAGAGCTGTAGCATTCCTCATCCACATCGCCAGATCTCACAAACACTCCAACCAGCCCAATGGATGTAAGGGGTGGCACCGTTGCAACCTACCTCGTACTCCAGATGAGTTGTCCCAAGCCAAAGATGTCATTGTTAGGGCAGCTCAGAGAGAAGCCTTCCCAGAAGATTTCACATTGCTTTCCCTTGGGAAAACTGTAGCCAAAGACAGTACTCTTCTGAAGCTCAGTCCTACCCTTGAGAACAATCTCATCTGCATCGGAGGCCGGCTGAAACACGCGCACTTGGACACAGGAGAAAAGAATCCCCTTATCCTCCCTAAGCACAGCCACATCTCTGTGCTGCTGACACGGCACTACCACGACCAGGTGAAGCATCAAGGCTGTCACCTTACGGAAGGAGCCATCAGAGCAGCAGGGTTGTGGATTATAGGGGGTAAGAGACTCATCAGCTCAATCCTACACAAATGTGTAACATGTCGAAGACTCCGTGGCAAAATGGAGGAACAACGTATGGCAGATCTACCTCCTGAGCGTCTTCAGACATGCCCACCCTTCACATATGTAGGGTTGGATGTGTTTGGACCCTGGTCTGTCATCGCCAGACGTACAAGAGGAGGCCAAGCGCAAAACAAGCGATGGGCAGTGATGTTCAGCTGTATGAGTTCAAGAGCGGTCCATATAGCGGCTGTATCAACGCACTCAGGCGTTTTTTCGCAATCCGTGGACCTGCGAAACAGCTCAGATCTGACTGTGGCACGAATTTCGTGGGCGCCCGTAAGGAACTGGGACTAGAAAAGAAGCAGCAGAGCACTAGTGTGCAGAGCTATCTGAGTCAACAAGGCTGCACATGGGAGTTCAACCCCCCTCATGCTTCACATATGGGCGGATCATGGGAGCGCATGATTGGGGTGGCTCGAAGGATCCTCTACTCTATGCTGCTTCAGGAGAACACTCACCTTTCTCACGAAGTCTTGTGCACTCTTATGGCGGAGGTTACAGCAATAATGAATGCAAGACCTCTCATCCCAGTCTCCACAGATCCTGACTTACCATTCATACTAACACCTGCAATGATACTCACCCAGAAGGTCGGAGTCCCACCTCCTCCTGGAGACTTCACAGACAAGGATCTTCTCTGCAGACAGTGGAGACAAGTACAAGCTCTCGCCAACAAGTTTTGGACCCGCTGGAGCCAAGAGTACCTCCCAACTCTGCAAGGCAGACGAAAGTGGACTGAAGCTCGCAGAAACCTATGTCCAGGCGATGTTGTGCTTTTGAGAGACAGTCAAGCTGCCCGCAACGAGTGGCCCATGGCTATAGTCACTTCTGCCTTCCCTGGAAAAGATGGAAGAGTCCGCAAAGTGGAGGTCAAGACCACAAACCAAGGTTCTGCGAGGACTTACCTGAGACCAGTCTCAGAAGTTGTTTTGCTTCTTCCTAAAGAGGACTGTTGTTAATGTTGTGGTAATGTAGTTCTCAATTGTGACCTTACAAAGGTCAGGCGGGGAGTATTCTGCCTCCTAGGCAGTGTCTGTGTGTTTTCTGTATTTTCTAAATATTTTCTAGGTTTTTTATTAGTCTAGTGCCCCCTGCTGTATTTTCAGGGTAAATACTCACCGCTCCGCATCACTTCCTGTGCAGACCTGAAATAGGACATTTGGGGAGCATATGGTCTAGTGGAGGGCTAGAGTTGCATGTCAGGAGCTCGTGTTTTAATCTGATGCCATCCAATTGTTTTTCCAGTGGAGGCATTGCTTGTGAGTTGGTTATATGTGTATTCGCAGTTCATCTAGAGATATTAGCAAGTATTTTGGTGATAGTAGAAATGTAATGTTTAGTTTTTGTATTCAAGTTTATGCTAATGCTATTGACATCTTGTATACAGCTAGCATGCTGTAGCAATTGTTTTGTTGTCTTGTTTATTATTTTGGTACATACTACTATGTATAGAGGACATCATGTTAATTGTGTTGTGTTTTGCTACCTTTTCAATTTCACTCCTAATTTATAATTACATGGGCATTGAGTCTGGAATAAAAGTTGGAGCTAGAACGCTACATCCTGACTCCCGTGTCGTTTATATGGAGTTTGGCTGGCTGTCTAGCTGGAGTTGCGACACCTCAGTGAGGACAGTACAACTCATGTGTTTAAGCTTAAGACCTCTTGTGACAAAGTGGCTATGACCGCTTCATTTGTCACTTTTTCACAGTATTTCTTTATTTATAATTGAAGCCCATCAATACATCTCTACATATCTGTTAATTATTTCATGTATGGAGTCGACCGGTAATTTCACAGTGTCTGTGAAATTACTGACTGTCAACTCCTCCCCTTCCGGTTGAGTGAACGCTGGCGCGTCTTGCTGCCGCTACTCACCGGCAACTTTTAAAGTGTTTTTATGGTTCTCTAGCCACAATCCGACTGTACAATTACCCTCATTTGGGAACGTAACCCTCCTTTTTTCGCCTGATGCTCTTCATTTCTGCTGTCATCGCTTCATGTTTCTGTGAGAGCAGGCTAACTTTAGCCTACCTGCTTGGCTCACCACCCGGCTCCACGTCATCGCCTCTCCGCCACGCTTCATGATGTGGGTCAGCAGGGTCTATCTGTGGTCCATTCTGGTCTGGACTGTCCTGTCGCTCCTCCATCTACCTGTGGAAGGGCTCCTCCAATATTCGGTGGCGGAGCTTCTCAGGCTCCGCTCTCAGCGGTCCGGATCTCCACCGGCAGCTCTGCACCTCCATCCGGACATCGCCTTCCAGCCTCGCTGGAGGTACATCCACCGTGGGTCTCGGCGGGGTCTTCTCTTCAACGGCTCCAAAGGAATTCCCGCCTTTTGGTCCTCCGCTCGCCGCCCACCCAGAAACACCGGCCGGTCTGTGGACCACAGTGTGTTAGCCCGCTTGGCTAGGTCGGCTAATGCTCCTCTCACCAGTGACAACACCAGCGTCAGCTTCGGTCTGCTCAACATCCGCTCCCTCACGGGTAAAGGACATCTCGTCCAGGATCTCCTTACTGACCGTAAGCTTGACTTTCTTTGTTTGAATGAGACTTGGCAACTACCTGGTGACTTTTCCCAGCTCAATGACTCTACTCCTCCGGGGTTTGTTTACTTCTGCAAACCTCGTGGCTCGGGTCGCGGAGGTGGTCTCGCGATACTTTACCGCGAGAAGTGGAAGGTCCTTCCAGTTTCTGTGCCTCCTCTCTCCTCACTAGAATGCCTTGCCTGCCAAATATCCGGACCCATCCCCACAATCATTGCCACAATCTACCTTCCCCCAAGCCTCACACTGACTTTTTAAATGAATTCTCTGTCCTCCTCACCCACCTTTCCACTCTCTCTCCAAATGTAATTCTGCTGGGAGATTTCAATATACACATGGACAATACTGCTTTTCCTCTCACCAAAGACTTTTCTTCATCATTGGACAGTTTTGGCTTCCAGCAGTTCTCAGACTTTCCCACACACGTAAAAGGACACACCCTCGACTTAATTTGCTGCTCCGGTCTCACCCCCTCCAACTGTACTGCTGATAAACTCCATATTATGGACCACTTCGTCCTCTCATTTAATTTCACCCTCCGTCTCTCCATCTTCAAGCCACCCCGTGTCATTTCATTTCGCAATATAAAGGACATTAACACGGACTCCCTCTCTTCCTGTATCGCCACCCTGACACCAGTCTCTTCTTCCACCCCTGATGATCTTGTCTCCCAGTACAATAATGGTCTCACCAACATTCTCAATTCACTCGCTCCCGTCAAATCTCGCTCTGTTTTCTTCACTCGGTCTGCCCCCTGGTTCACTCCCGATCTCCGTTCCATGAAATCCAAAAATCGACAGCTCGAAAGACTTTACAGGAAGTCTGGACTCACCATTCATAAAGACATGTATATTGCTCACCTATCTCTGTATAAGGACTCCATCTCTCACGCTAAATCTCAATACTACTCTGGACTTATCTGCTCTAATGCAGGCAACACCAAGACACTCTTTTCCATATTTAACAACATCATCCAACCCCCTGACTTCCTACCTGCCCACTTGCACTCCTCAGACACCTGCAATTCTCTCCTCCTGTTTTTCGATGAAAAGGTTCATAAAATCCCTTTCTCCACCTTTGAACTCCCTCGTCCCTCAGTTATCTCCAATCTCATCACCAAGTCCAAGCCATCTACTTGCACGCTGGATCCTCTCCCCACAGTCTTGGTTAAATCCTGCCTCCCCTCTCTGCTTCCCCTCATTTCAGCCATCATCCACTCCTCATTATCCACTGGAATTGTTCCTGCTCTCTTCAAGTCTGCAGCCATCAGCCCCATATTGAAGAAACCTGGTTCAGACCCTAATGATTTCAATAACCTCCGCCCCATTTCTCACCTTCCCTTCATATCCAAAATTTTAGAAAAAACCGTTGCCTCTCAGCTCCACTCCCATCTCACCCATAACAACCTGTACGAACAATTCCAGTCCGGTTTCCGTCCCCGCCATAGCACCGAAACAGCCCTCATTAAAATCACTAATGACCTCCTTATGGCTGCTGCTGATTCTGGTTTGATTTGCATCCTCATCCTCCTCAATCTGAGTGCGGCCTTCGACACTATCTCTCACTCCATTCTCCTTGATAGACTCTCCTCTCTCGGTATTACTCACACCCCCCTTCACTGGTTTCACTCGTACCTCACTGGCCGCACTCAGTTCATCCAGCTGAAATCCTTCACCTCACAGTCCTCCCCCGTCACTTCAGGTGTGCCCCAGGGTTCTGTCCTGGGGCCCCTCCTCTTCATTATATACCTCCTACCACTTGGCAATATCTTCCGTAAATATAGTATCCAGATTCACTGCTTCGCGGATGACACCCAGCTCTACCTTTCTAGTAAGCCTAACTCCACTCTCCCACCCTCCTCCCTCACCCACTGCCTTTCAGAAATCAAATCCTGGTTCACCTCAAACTTCCTCAAACTTAATTGCAATAAAACAGAACTCCTTCTTATCGGCACCAAAGCCACCCTTTCCAAAACTGACAGTTTTTCCCTTACCATTGATAGCTCCACAGTTTCCCCCTCCCCTCAGGTAAAGAGTCTGGGTGTCATCCTCGACAGTACACTATCGTTTCAATCTCACATCAATAACATAACCCGGTCTGCATATTTCCATTTACGAAACATTAATCGCCTCCGCCCTTCTCTCACCCCTCACACCACTGCCATCCTGGTTCACAGCCTCATCACCTCCCGTCTCGATTACTGTAACTCACTTCTTTTTGGTGTCCCCCACAAATCCCTCCATAAACTTCAACTGGTTCAGAACTCAGCAGCCCGCATTATCACCAGAACCCCCTCCTTTCACCACATCACCCCTGTCCTCCAGCTGCTCCACTGGCTTCCGGTAAAATTCCGAACCACCTTTAAAATCCTCCTCCATACTTTCAAAGCCATCCACAACCTCTCCCCCCCCTATCTGTCTGATTTGATCCATATTGCCACCCCCCCTCGCTCCCTCAGGTCCTCCTCCTCCCTCCACCTTTCTGTACCTTCCGCCCGTCTCACCACCATGGGGAGCAGAGCTTTCAGCCGCTCTGCTCCCCAACTCTGGAACTCACTCCCACCTGACATCCGCTGGATTGATTCTTTGCCCCAGTTTAAATCCAGACTCAAAACTCATCTGTTTAAAACTGCATACCGTTTATAATCTTTATTTTATTTTAATGTTGTGTTCTTTGTTTGTTGTTTTATCTATTTTATTGTGTTTTTATCAATTTGTAAAGTGACCTTGAGTGTTTTGAAAGGCGCTGCAAATAAAATTTATTATTATTATTATTATTATTAATGCCAACGCACATAACTATCCCGGGTCTGTTTGTGTTTAGCGTTATATTTTGTTGAGATTTCCACATTCCATATTTTCATCACAATAACACAATAATCACAGACAAACATGGTTGCCATTTCATTTACCTTTATTGTCGGTTTAGTTACAGGATTTTCTGAGTTGTAGTCTATGGTTGCATTTTCTTTGTTCACAGACACTTAGCTGCCGCGGGAATCGACTGTTTGGGAGGGGGCCGCCCTGCAGTTGCGTGTGTTATGTGGTTGATGACGTCATCAATGACGTCATGGCCTATTCCATGGAGGGGGGGTTTTTACTGTGTTACTGAGGATTATTCTTTTGCTGTGGGAGATCGCGGCTATTTACTGTATTTGTTTGGTGATGCATTCAGGTACACTAGGAAAATGGAATTCTGTGAAAATAATACTGTGGTTAATAATATGTAAAAGCTATGCAGGTAATAGCTTATTATATGTCTCACCCCTGTAGTGAGGTTGGTGAAGGCCAGGGGATGTGGCTTGAAAATTGATGGCTGTATTTAAACAGTAGTTCTGAGGCAGTTGAAAGGGGAAAGGTCAGGCAGTGCAGATGCCAGTGCACGTGCTGTTATCCTCTGTTCTGTAATTTATTTTATTTATTTTTTTTTTTTGGGGTTGCACTGTAAATAAATGTCCACCTGTGGGACCTTCAAATCACCTTCTGAGTCCGCCTCCTGCTTCACTAAAGGCCCTCAGGCTACAGCTATCTCACACCTCTATATCTACCAAGGGAGTTCACGAACATTATCCTTTGCACAGTTTCGGGTTTCCTCTGTACTGAGTGAAACTCCTTTCATGAGATGGATGTGGACATGGCTACAAAGACTGTTACTGAGTATATAAAGTTTTGTGTGGACAATGTAATTCCTCAAAAAGATATAACAGTATACCCTAACAACAAACATTACATAACCAAGGAGGTAAAGGATTGTATTAATTGCAAAAAAAACACACATTTAAGAACCGTGATAGAATGCAGCTGAAAATTGTGCAAAAGGAAGTGAACCACCTGCTTCAGGAGGCCAGGAGGAAACATAAAGAGACTACTGAACACAACGTCCTTGTAATGAACTCTGAAAAACTATGGGACACTATGAAGGCAATAACTAATATGACACCTGCTAGGAAATGTATTAGCACTCATGATGATTTCAGACTTGTGTCGCCTGTGTGTTTTGTTTTTTGTGTGTTTTGTTTTGTTGCGATGCTGTTGAGTTTGTACTGTTTCTATACAGCATGCAGTCCAAGACAAATTTCCCTAAGGGGACAATATAAATATATATTATCTCTCTCTCTCTCTCTCTATCAAGCCAGTTGTCTACTTTCACTTATCGGTGTGGCAGCAGGTTATTTCCACCATGAAAAGGTATTGTAACAAACACTTTTCATTACAGTTTAAAGTGTTTTATTCTTCAACCCGTTGCTTACTGTTGACTGATTTAACTGTAATAAGACGATCATACAGAAGAAGCCTCTGTTTGTGATCAGGAGGGTGAAACTCTGTTTCGGCTGGAAACATAAAACACTTTGCGACAGTTTGTGAACACATCAGTGTTTGAGTGTTAACGTTAACGTCCTGAACGTGTAAATTAGTTGTAATGTTTTTAATCAGAGCAGAAAGGCTCTTTATTCACTGTAGATGATGAGGTTACATTTCACCATTTGATAGACGCATCATAAAACTACTTCCCGATTCTCTGTCACAGACTTCAGATTGGACTTTGATCCTTATGGTATTTTATATCGCTGTTTGTTATGTTTATGGGTTAGGGTTAGGCACACGTTGTGACACTCCTTTTTTCGCACTTTGTCCTCAGTCTAGACTCTGGAACAGCTAGTGGGGCCTTATGGTCTAAGACAGTGGTTCTCAACTCCGGCCCTCGGGACCCGGAGTGCTGATGGTTTTCTATCCTAATGCAATTAACTACCTGGTAGGATAGAAAACCATCAGCACTCTGGGTCCCGAGGGCCGGAGTTGAGAACCACTGGTCTAAGACAGCTGTATGGTATTCAGGTGCCAGACTATGTAGTGCCTTGTAAGTGATTAATATAATTTTAAAATCTACTCTAAAACTCACACACCAGTGCAGTGAAGCTAAAATCGGGGTAATATGTGACCTCAAATGTGTCTTGCGGAAGATTTTATATTTGAAGCAAGTGAACCCAAAGCCAACTGGATCTGATCTGAGACAGGCTTAGGGCTGATAATGAGTTTCATAATCAGTTTTTTCAGAGACATCCAATAATAATAATAGTTAATATATATAAATATATATATATATATATATATATATATATATTAACTATTATTGTAGTCACACACTGTGTGTGTCTTAAAGACAGTTATTATATTAGTAAACTACATGTGATGTTATAATTATCAAGTAACAGAGTTTTGTGTTATTATGGTACGTTTTATATCCTTTTCTCTTGTAATTAATATGAAACAAATGAGTCATATTTCACAACAATGTTCAGTTACAGGAATTAATAGTCAGCATTTGTCCTGAACAGTTGGTCTGTTAGCCTCATCAGATTAAACATTGCAGGTCACTGTGAAATGTAACTATAATTACAACTAATCTCATATCTGTTTGGAAACATTTCACCCCATTGAAAATCAATAGAGCAGCCAAACCAATACACACCACTAGAACTGCAGTGTTACGTGTGGGCAGAGGTGAGGACCCGAATGCAGACAGGCAGGCAGAGGCTTTACTGAGTTTAGAGACTTTAACTAAGAACTAAGAATCAGGAGTTCCAAAAACACAAGGGCACAGGCTGGCAACAGGCAAAAAGGCAAACGACAAAAGACAAAAACCAACCAGGCCGGAACAAGACAAGAAGATGAAAATAGGTGACGAGGCAGGAAAACAGGAGGACGGGTACACTGGGAAACAGGAACAAAGCAGGTAGCTAACAGGTAGGCAAAACAGGTAGGCTAAACAGACAAACTGACAAGGAGTGGATGATGACCCGGGGTAGATATACTGTGGGGATGGGTGATTAGTGATGAGGTACAGGTGTGTGGGAGCAGGAGGGGGGAACAGGTGAAGAGGGGAGAGAGGGAGCCACACCCACACTACACACTGACAGACAGACCAGGAGGCGGAGAAACAAGGGGGGCAGGGAACTCAGAGAAACACAAAGAAACACAAAGGCAGGTCATGGCAGAACCATGACATGCAGTGCATGTAATAATTCACATTGTTTAGATGGCAGGTTAAGTTAGACTAGAACAGATTCAGCCAGTTTGTATTCAAAGTTCAAAGATGCGCAGAATTTTAACACACAACATCCTTAATTTAGATAAAACTCTTTCTTTTGTGTTTTTGATGTTTAGATATTTTGCCAATTGAATTTCATGGTTGAGAATTGAATAGCACTGAAGCTTTTTGTGCTATACAATGTCATTTTTCCAATCTGTTAAATATGCATCTTTCAATACAGAGACAAATTGTTTAGTTTTGCTTTTGGATGATTATTTATGTTTGTCCTGATTTTCAGTTATTCTTGTGAACTGTCAAGCGACTTTTCCAAGAGTGTCCTGGGCTTCACAGTGTCGCTCAGCAGCGCTTTGTGTTTGATGGAGTTTTGGTCTGCTCTGTTTAGATGAAGCCAGAACTTTATGGCTCGTTTTTGCATTTCAATAAACATGAGAAAGAGTCCCAGTTCAGCTCTACAGGTGAGATTTGGAACGTTTCTATGGACACCCAGTACAGATTTGCAAAATTGGGGGAGGAGATCGGACCCCACACCTCATTTCCATAAAGGCGTACTGGTGTTAAAACAGAATTTAGGATCTTAATCCGTATTTTTACTGGAACAACAGTTTTTCCAAATTTGGATTTTATGGCACAGTAAGCTCTTCCTGCTTTGTCACTTAGTGCCTTTGTAGCCAAAACCCCCTGATGAGGTGATTTCCACAGCCAGGTAATTAAAGCTTGTGTTATGTGTTAATGTGATTCCTCCGTATCTGAACTTGTATTTGTTTTCCTGTGACCGGGCTTTTCTCTGGAAAACCATAACAGATTTGTTTTTTCCAGATTGACAGTCAGTGCCCATCTCTGACAGGACTGCTCTACCAGTCTGAGATGCTCCTGTAGACCCTCTGCTGTGGGGAGAGAATCACCACATCATCAGCGTATAGCAGGAGTTTCACCTCCAGGTCCTGCAGCAGGAGGAGGAACTGCTCTATCTCTCCATATCTATCTCTCTCTCTCTCTCTCTCTCCATATCTCTCTCTCTCTCTCTGTCACTCTGTCTCTCTGTCTGTCTCTCTCTCTTAGTTTCACTTCCACTTGTCGTCGTGTCGCAAATAATTTTCTCCACCAAAAGGTATTGTAAACATCAGTTTCCATGACAGTTTCCAGTGTATTTTCCTTTCCTGACTCTATCAGCAGATCTTTTATGTGACTGTTACTGCCTGCCGTTAGCTTATTTAGACTAGAACAAGAGGAAATCTACAACTCAGCCGTTAAAGGTTTGTCTGTGTGAAAACCGGATGTGTAGCTTCAAAACACAACTCAATGCTCTTCTAACAGTTTTTCAACATGTTAGTGTTAGTGTGTTCGTGTTCAAATCTAAATCTACTAAAAGTAGAAGTAGTTAGTAATTAGTTGTGTTGCTTTCTGCCTGCAGGTTTGAGGGAAAAACCTTCAGTTCCTTTGACTCTCACATCAGGTTAGACCGGTTTGGTGTCAGACTGATGTTTCTAGACTTTGATAGTGAAGTTATGAGGAAGTGACAGTTGCTTCAGATCAAATGAACACAGACACCCAGAACTGACGAAGGAATCTCTATAATCAGGGGTGTCTCCAATCTTGGAAAAAAAAATCTCTGAAATGTGTTTCAAACCACTTATCTCATTGGTGTGTCCATGCTCCATATCAAGTTTGAAAACTCTGTGACCTGAGTGCCTCAAAGCACCATTTTCAGATTTCAAAACAGTCACCAGAGGGTGTTTTGTGACACTGTATGTTGTCTTGAAACACCAGGACGCCATTTATTGAAACACTGAGGAAAACACTAGTAAGAGCAGCTCCTGACCACAGCTAGGCCTGCTGACTGTTCAGAAGTGAAACACCGATTGTGTCTCATAAGGAGAAGCTTCTCTAACCTGTTGTCAGACAAGTCTGTTCCTTCTGGAGGTGAGCAGCAAACTTCCCAAACTGAACAGCCGCTCCACAGGCGCTAGATGGGGGCGGGGTAAATGTTTTCATGTTTGAGAACTGGTTGAGGGTCTCAATCCCAAATCCTCCTGACTTCAAATAATCCATCACTTGTAGCTGTCCACCACCGTGTCCTGCTCTGAAATCCAGCTGCTGTTGTTTAGTCGGAGTGCGTTTGTCGTTGGCAGCGGAGCCTCCTTGTCGGGTTGTTTTTCCCCGAGTTTCTCATCGCTGTGTTGTCGTATTAGATGCTATGACAAGTTGGATGTTGTGTTTTTCGCTGTGGAAAGCGGTTTGCTGCCACACAAAGTTTACAACGGACGATAATGTGCTTTGCATCCTTGACTGAGATAAATTCAAAGTAATGGGAAAACTTCCAGCTGCTGAAGGTCTGCGTCTCTCCCTCACACTTGCTGTTTTAGCTAGTAGCCGACGTAAACCGGCTCACGCATGACCTCAAGATACATATGAGGAGAAAAAGGGGAGGAAAAAAAACCCTTTGAAAAGGTTGACAGGGGTTCAGGCTTAAGTAACGCAGTAACAGAGCGTTACTGGGATTAGTATCTGTAATGTAATTACTGAATTTGAAATTGTAATCCCTTACACTTCTCGTTACCGAAAAAAGTAATCACATTACTGCCCAACACTGCCTATAATGGTGGCAGCAGAGTTGCCACCACTTTTTGGGTTTCAAAACACTTTCTTCTAACAGTGCAGAAGATTAGAGAAAAATAAGCTTTTTATGGAAAATTAATGGGATTTAACTCAGGAAACATGCGACCAAAACTTTACATGTTGCATTCATATTTTTGTTCAGAATAGTTTAAAGGTCCATATTCTCCACTGTCCAGAGTTTTATTTTGTAGTTAGCTGTGGTGTGTGTGTGGTGTCATGTACCAAAAACACTCTCAATCCATTTCTCCACGTTCATTTTCCAGCATCTCTCTGAGCCTTACCAAGAACAGGCTGTTTCTGTCGCCGTGTCTTTCAGGCTCATTAATATTAATGACCCCTCTGTTCCGATTGGCTAACCGTTTCCAGAGTGAAACGTGAGACGCCGCGGCCTGGCGGCTACAGGTAGGGAAAACTCTCTGGTAATAAACAATGACAACCGCTCAACCGCTTTGAAAAAAACACTTTGTTAGTCTATTATTTCTTACAAAAATGATAATGAGCGAACCTTTGTGACATCACAAAGTTACGGAAGTCCAAACGGCTCGTTTAGAGGCTCGCTGCACTAATATGGATTGTGTGGATTTAGTTTTGATACTTTCACCATGTTTAGATACACATCCAACTCCTTTAATAATAATAATTATAATAAACTTTATTTATATAGCACCTTTCAAAACATTACAAAAAGGTTACAAAGTGCTTTACAATAAAAACAGAACACTTTAAGAAGCACAGAGAGATTAGAGTGAACTAAAAGCCATAAAAAATAGACACATTATAAACACAAAGGGAGTAAAAACACAAAATTAAAAAATTAATAATAAACATGAAATTAAAAACAAATAAAAATCAAGAAAATTAAGGAGGCAGCTCAGGTAAAATCAGGAAATGCTTTCTGATAAAAGTACGTTTTAAGAAGAGACTTGAAAGAAGACACTAACTCAGCTTTATTTCCTTGGGCAGGTCGGTCCAGAGCCTCGGGGCCCTGATGGCCCCTCTGTCCCCTTTAGTTTTCAGCCTGGACACTGGAAGGGACAGAAGACCTCTGCCCGAGGATCTCAAACTACACAAAGGTTCATAAGGGATTAAAAGGTCTAAAATATAATCTGGAGCCAGGTCATGAAGAGCCTTAAAGGTAATCAATAAGATCTTAAAGTCAATCCTAAAACAAACAGGGAGCCAATGTAAAGAGGCTAAAACAGGTGTGATGTGATCGTGCCTCTTAGTTCTGGTTAGAAGCCTGGCAGCTGAGTTCTGTACAGTCTGTAGACGTTTCAAAGTGTTTTGATTAAGACAGGAGAAAAGGCTGTTACAGTAATCAAGGCGCGAGGAGATAAATCCCTCCATAAACTTCAACTGGTTCAGAACTCAGCAGCCCGCATTATCACCAGAACCCCCTCCTTTCACCACATCACCCCCGTCCTCCAGCTGCTCCACTGGCTTCCGGTAAAATTCCGAACCACCTTTAAAATCCTCCTCCATACTTTCAAAGCCATCCACAACCTCTCCCCCCCCTATCTGTCTGATTTGATCCATATTGCCACCCCCTCTCGCTCCCTCAGGTCCTCCTCCTCCCTCCACCTTTCTGTACCTTCCGCCCGTCTCACCACCATGGGGAGCAGAGCTTTCAGCCGCTCTGCTCCCCAACTCTGGAACTCACTCCCACCTGACATCCGCTGCATTGATTCTTTGCCCCAGTTTAAATCCAGACTCAAAACTCATCTGTTTAAAACTGCATACAGTTTATAATCTTTATTTTTAATGTTGTGTTCTTTGTTTGTTGGGTTATCTATTTTATTGTGTTTTTATCAATTTGTAAAGTGACCTTGAGTGTTTTGAAAGGCGCTTCAAATAAAATGTATTATTATTATTATTATTAAAAGCATACACAACAGTTTCTGCATCTCTAAATATTTAAACTAGATCTTATATTTGCAATATTTCTGAGGTGATAAAAACATGATTGGACAAGCTTTGTGATGTGTTGCTCAAAGCATAAATTGCTATCAAACAGGACACCAAGATTTCTTGCAACAGGCTTGATATGTTGTGACAGGTAACCAGACAATGGCAGTGTTTGTGTTGTGATATGCTGGGGCTGAATAACAAGGATTTCTGTTTTATTGGAATTGAGCTGAAGAAAATTTATCGACATCTAGTTTTTTTTATATCACTCAGGCAATCCTGTAGAGAACTCAGCATACTGAGGTCAGTGGGCTTAACAGGGAGGTACAACTCTGTGTCATCTGCATAACAGTGAAAAGAAATACCATGTCTACGGATGACATCACCCAAGGGGAGCATATATAGGGAGAACAAAATTGGTCCTAGAATTGACCCTTGAGGCACACCATACTTGATATTGGAAAATGACAACAAGAAGTTGTTAACAGAGACACAAAACTTCCTATCAGACAAATAAGATGATAACCAGTCTAATGCAGTACCAGATAAACCCACCCAGTGCCTCCGTCTATCTAGAAGAATACCATGATAAGTTGTGTTGAAAGCTGCACTTAAGTCAAGCAGCACAAGAATTGAACACATGCCTGCGTCAGCATTCATTAAAAGGTCGTTAGTGACTTTTAGAGGGGCTGTCTCAGTGCTGTGATACTGACGGAAACCTGACTGAAACTTTTCAAAGATACTATTATTTTCCACAGCGGCAAGAAGCTGCTTTGAAACAATTTTTTCAAGAATCTTAGAAATAAAAGGCAGTTTAGAAATCGGGCAATAATTATCAAGGAGAGTAAGATCAAGTCCGGGTTTTTTCAGTTTTAAAATAATCTGGGACACAACCGGTAGACAGAGAGCTGTTCAAAATAGAGAGCAAGTGGGGCCCAATACATTCCATTACTTCAAATAAAAACTTTTTTTGTCAGGAGGGCTGGAGGATACTCTCATATGAGACATGATTTCTAGAAGTTCAGGCTGAGTAATAGGGGAAAAATAGCTCAAAGTATCCCAGAGCGGGTGGTCAACATCTAAAAAGGCAGGATTGGGGGTAATACTAAGTCTTACAGATTCCACCTTTCCAGCAAAGTGCAATAAAAACTTTTCACAATTAGCATCACAATCTGCAGAGGCACAAGGAGAGGCTGGGTTTACTAACTGATCAACGGTCTTAAATAGAAATCTGGGGTTGTGCTTTTGGGCAGAAATAAGTTCAGAAAAATAGCATGTTCTTGCATCTTTCACCATCCTATTATAAAGAAGTAGTAACTCCTTCATAGCCACAAAGTGGACCAGGAGACCTGATTTCTTCCAGCTACGTTCTGCTTTTCTGCATTTCCTTTTACATCTACGAATACTGTCATTATTTAACCAGGGCTGTTTTCTAGTCTTTGAGTTAGATCTAGTCTTCAAAGGAGCTATGACATCTAAGGTTGAGGAACACAGAGAATTAAAAGAATTAACCAAATCATTGGTGTAGGAGAAGTCAGGAAACACATTGCCATGAGAATTAAACAGTGTGCAGAATTTAGAGGCACTATGCTCATTAAAGACGCGAGTGTACTTAGAGCGGGATAAAACTGTACTAGCAGCCTGTAATTCACAGTTAAAAACAATGCATTGGTGATCAGATACAAACATGTCCATGATCTCCACAGATGGTAGTCTCAGACCCAGACTAAAAACAAGGTCTAGAGTGTGGCCACGTTTATGAGTTTGGCCAGACACATGTTGTTGAAAGTTCAAAGATCTAGTGATATTTAAAAAATCAGTAGCAAGGACATTAGAAGACTCGTCAACGTGAATATTAAAATTACCACAAAGAACAACTCTATCATAATTTTATCATCAAATAAATGTATCATCACAGAGGCAATGGGAGCCCTGCTTTACATCAGATGGACCTTTAACTAGAACACTCACTGAGAGACGGAGGACACAATGAGGACGCTCTCCAATGACTTCAGCTTTTTATCACATATTTTTTCAGCACCAGCCTTTTCTTTGCGTTTTTTTGCTCTCCATGTTGCTTTGGCCCAATCCCAAACCAGCCCCGACCCACCACCACTCCACAACCAAGTGACTCCAAATCAAGTTACACTGGCAGCTGTGGAGGGCCTTCTGATGAAGGGGGAGGGTAGAAATCAGGTAGAAATACAAACTGTAGGACGCCTTCGCTAATCTACCGGAAGAATTGGAAGTAGTCGTCACCACGGCAACCGATAGATGTTTTGCTGTGTCAAATTTTACAAGAGGCAAGGATTACAGGTTGAAACTGTCCTGTAAACTCATAACATCCAAAACCATGAGAATGACATGTTTAGTAAATTGGACTTTTTTTATGTATGCATGCAAATGCTTTTCTGTATGCTGACGGTCTGACTGCAGCTCACAATCTGACTTCCGGCCGCTAACTTCTTCGGGTGTTATGAGGCTCTGGAACAAAATAGTTGCATTAGCGCCCTCTGTGGCAACTGTTGATATAACTCTGTCTGACTCACAAATAATAAGAACTCTGTCATTCAGATCTTAACAATGTGTGTGTGGCCGAACGGGCCATGCAGGCCGGCAGCCGTCCTGGAACAAGCGGCTGTTCTGGACTTCTCCAGAACTTCCAGATGGCCAATCATGGACCAGACACGATCAGTTTATGGTCGTGATTCCACCTGACTTTGCTTACACTGCTTTTCCTTTTTGCTTTTGGTTTGTCAGTACAGAAAAGGAGTGAGTATAGAGCGGTCCTGTTTTGAGTCCTAAAACCAGGAAGTGAGTCAGCATGTTTGAGCCATGGTTCCCTCGGCTATAGGATTTCAATGGGGTTTTGGTTAAAAGCCTGAAAATAAGGTCTGTGGTTAAGACAAGCTTAAGAAAGTTTTCATGTTGTGTTTGGTGAGAAAAATAAACCATTAAACATCCCTTATGTGCCGTAAAAAAGTAAGTAGCTAACAAATGGCTAACTGTCAAAAACTGAACTACAGTGTTTTGTCGCGCAGTAACACATCATCACATCTGAAAGTTTGGGTTGGTTGTGATGCAGCGATCTCCAAATTGACCTCTTGGCAGCACAGACTTTCCACATGTACTAGCTGAAGAAATGCATATGGATACGGGTACTGTGTGTTTGTAATGAAGGGGTAGATAAGGTCAGACAATAGAACCGATTACTTGTGTGACCTGGCTGATAAAGTGATCTTGTGAAGAGATGGCCATTCCTGTGGGAAGATTGCATAATTGTTCTTGGAGTTGAATATTTCCTGTGATTTTACCAGGGAGCAACGATGGCAACGGATAAAGAGAAGCTCTTGGAAACGCTGGAGCATTTGGGAGAGGAACAGTTCAAGAGCTTCAAGTGGTACCTGGAGCAGCTGGAAGGTTTCCCAGCAATCCCAAAGAGCCGACTGGAGAAGGCAGACAGGCTGGACACAGTGGATCAGATGGTGCAGACCTACAGCGGAAACACTCTGGAGGTGACCAAGAAGGTTTTAATGAAGATCAACAGGAATGATCTAGTGCAGAGTTTGTCAAACAGCAGCTCAGGACCCAAAGGTAAGTCATGGGAGGATTTTTAAAAAACAGGGACATTTGAAAAAAGGATACAACTTGTTTAATCTTGCGTCACATAATGATTTATTATATAACACTTTATACCAACAATTTATACAAAGTGCAGGCTGTATCATTTTTATATCTACTTTTGTTGGCCGACATCCAGACAATAGATGTGAAGAGAGAAAGGCGGCCTTGTGAGTGTATGTGTTTATTGTATTGTATTTGTATTTATGTCATTTCTTTAGATTAGATTTTAATATACTATACTATTAATTCCCCAGTAAGGCTGTGCCGATTATGACATTTTAGCTGACGATTATCAGTCACACAATAATCACGATCAATGATTTAATTGCCTTTTTTTTTTTTAACAATATAACAGTGCAAGGGCTCAGATGAACGGGTGCATTTCTGGTCCGTCTGTTCACGTCAGAAGGGTTCGCAGCTATTTACTTCAATGCAGCTGCTCAGCTGCCAATGTGGAACAGAGCTGGATTTGAGCCATACAACTGACAAGATTTTGCTTATTATAGTAATTTATCATCATGTCAGTAATCAAAATATAAGATACATAAACCAATGTGACTTAAATAAATGTTGGAGACGAGGTTATGGATAGCCACGGAGAAGCCTTCATCTATAAACAGATGGTCGGACATGGTGATATGACAAAACAAAATGAACTAAACAAAATGAATGAAGTAACCGCACAGAGCGTGGCACAAAGACAGAAGTGTGTTGGAACCACGCTATGACAAACTTTAATCACGCCGTGCCCATAATGTTCGGGCTTACCCCACAGCACACTCAATACATTTCTGCACAACAAAAATGCCTCCATCCTTTCGTGCTTCCTTCTCAAACAGAGTAGCCTTCTGGAATATTCCACAACATCGCAGTAAATGAACAGTGACCATGTAGGCTGCAGATAAACTGATACAAACATCACTGAAGGAAGCCTAACATGAATATCAGCAACAGATGAGTAAATATGAGACTCAGAAACAACTACACACACAGTGTTTTTCTGCGCACTGTGTATGATATAATAGAGTGGACATAGCCTTTGTTTTATTATTTAAGGTTTAATAAAAAAAATTGTTTGTATATGTTTTAATTGAACAAAATAATGTTTCGCACAATAGCAGACCCGCTTGAGTATTTTAACCTAAATAGGCCTACCAAATCTTCACAGTGGGGAACGACCGCAAGAAAGAAGCGGCCGTTATGTGATCCGGTCCAGACTGTCCCGGTATAGCCTACATTAAGCCCGTGTTATATTGAGAATAGGCCTTGTGTAAAGGGTATTATAACTAATCATGGAATCAAGGGCAAAAAATATCTTTCTGTGTCAGGAGCGCTGCTCCTTCGGGACCGGTTGCAACCGGGACCAGCAACCACTAGCCTAGTCTATTTGACCAACTAAGATAAAATAACATGGAAAACTAAGCAAAACTACATAATTCTGTTCACTTACCCAGAGGTAAAATGTAGACAGGCGCAACACAAGCCTAACCCTAACCCTAACGCAGACCACGGCGGAACAAGAACGGACCTGGTACAGCAGCTTAAAATGCTGCTTGGATACCGAAATCTTATGCTGTGTAGTCGAGGCATTAGCCTAATTATTATTGCTCCAGTGACAAACACACCTTTAAGGAATGACAGACTGCAGTTATAGGCTACGGTCACAGGAAGCATAGGCTATTTGGTGTCGGCACATTTCAAAGAGTGTGTCCTGGGTTAATATTAGTTTCATCTCTCACTGCAGAGCGGAGTTTTAATTTAAAAGCTTGTTAGAGCAGTGAAACTATTTGGGAGACAGGTACACACTTGGGTTTATTTATGTGGGTTTATTTATTTAAGAGAAAACAAAAAACAAACAGAAACTTAGGCACTTTATGGAATCAGACGATTATAGAAAATAATCATCTATATTTCATATAATCGCGATGACGCGATTATACGATCATCGGCACAGCCCTATTCCCCAGTGGGTGAATTCTCACTTCGGCCTCTAGTTGGGGTGCAGGGTCAGCCAGGTAGTTCGGTGCCCCTGCAGCAGGTCGGGGTTAAGTATCTTGCTCAAAGACCGATCACAGTTGTGCACGATATAACAATAATGCCTGACAATATCTTCTACAAGACAAGTGTGATGCAGCCTTGTACATGTTGCATCACCACTTTATCCATAATCCCAGTAAAGAAGGTCCTCAGGGGTTTTATACAATCATTACCAATGCATGTGTATTGCCTGAAAAGTTTTCCCCAAAGTAGTTTACATACATGAACATAACAAACAGCAGCAGGTGAGAAGGAGTGCAGCTAGCTGCTTGGTTAACACAGAAGTTGTCAGTGCAACCATTAAAGCACAGCTAGCAGAGCTTTATGGGAATCAGCACAGTGTGAATGTGTCTCTAAGGAATCCGATTGGTTGCATGAAACTCGTGGTTGAGTAATAATAACCGATTCTACAACAGCTACCTTACACCTTACACCCAGTCAGGACCTGCTTGTCCACCCACCAGTAATGAGCCGAATAGATTCCATGGAGTTGGGAATGTGTACATTATCAGGAAATGTTTGCATTACTCATTACTCACCTCTCATTGATTTCATCTGTTGTTTATTCTTTCAGAAGCTCCTGCTGCAGAGTGCCAACATGAACTCAAATCCAGTCTGAAGGAGAAGGTTCAGGATTTGTTTGAGGGGATTGCTAAAGCAGGAAACCCAACAGATCTGAAGCAGATCTACACAGAGCTTTACATCACAGAGGGAGGGAGTGGAGAGGTCAATGATGAACATGAGGTCAGACTGATTGAAAAAGCATCCAGAAACCAGAGACCAGAAAAAACAATCAGATGTGAAGACATCTTTAAACCCTTACCTGGAAGAGTTAAACCAATCAGAAAACTGTTGACAACGGGAGTGGCTGGCATTGGGAAAACAGTCTTAACACAGAAGTTCACTCTGGACTGGGCTGAAGACAAAGCCAACCAGGATATACAGTTCACATTTCCATTCACTTTCCGAGAGCTGAATCTGCTGAAAGGGAAAAAGTACAGCTTGGTGGAACTTCTTCATCACTTCTTTACTGAGACCAAAGAAGCAGGAATCTGCAGGTTTGACAAGTTCCAGGTTGTGTTCATCTTTGACGGTCTGGATGAGTGTCGACTTCCTCTGGACTTCAAGAAGAACGAGATCCTGACTGATATTACAGAGTCGACCTCAGTGGATGTGCTGCTGACAAACCTCATCAAGGGGAAACTGCTTCCCTCTGCTCGCCTCTGGATAACCACACGACCTGCAGCGGCCAATCAGATCCCTCCTGAGTGTGTTGACATGGTGACAGAGGTGAGAGGCTTCACTGACCCACAGAAGGAGGAGTACTTCAGGAAGAGCTTCAGAGATGAGGAACAGGCCAGAGGAATCATCTCCCACATCAAGACTTCACGAAGCCTCCACATCATGTGCCACATCCCAGTCTTCTGCTGGATCACTGCTACAGTTCTGGACCATGTGTTAAAAAACAGTGAGAGAGGAGACCTGCCCAAGACCCTGACTGAGATGTACATCCACTTCCTGGTGGTTCAGTCCAAACTGCAGAACGTCAAGTATCATGAGAGAGCTGAGACAGATCCACACTGGAATACAGAGAGCAGGAAGATGATTCTCTCTCTGGGAAAACTGGCTTTTGAGCAGCTGGAGAAAGGCAACCTGATCTTCTATGAAGCCGACCTGACAGAGTGTGGCATTGATATCAGAGCAGCCTCAGTGTACTCAGGAGTGTTCACACAGATCTTTAAAGAGGAGTGTGGGCTGTACCAGGTCCAGGATAAGATGTTCTGCTTTGTCCATCTGAGCATTCAGGAGTTTCTGGCTGCTGTCTACATGTTCCACTGTTACACAAACAAGGAAGAGAAGGTACTGAAGACATTCCTGGGAGAAGATAGAAGACATAGAAAAAAAGGTAGATCTGAAGAGAGTGAGCAATCCCTGGATGGCTTCCTGAAGACAGCCATGTTCAAATCCCTGAAGAGTGAAAATGGCCACCTGGACCTCTTTGTCCGCTTCCTTCATGGCCTCTCACTGGAGTCCAGCCAGAGACTCTTAGGAGGCCTGCTGGGTCAGACAGAGAGCAGACCAGAAAGCATCCAGAGAGCCATCAGCAGCCTGAAGGAGATGAACACCCCCAGTACCTCTCCAGACAGAAGCATCAACATCTTCCACTGTTTGATGGAGATGAACGACCAGTCAGTACATCAGGAGATCCAAGAGTTCCTGAAGTCAGACACCATATCAGAGAAGAAACTCTCTGTGATCCACTGCTCAGCTCTGGCCTACATGCTGCAGATGTCAGAGGAGGTTCTGGATGTGTTGGACCTGGAGGCCTACAACACATCAGTGGAGGGACGATGGAGACTGATCCCAGCTGTGAGGAACTGCAGGAAGGCTCGGTTAGTCCTGATGTGAATACCAACAGTATAGAACAGTGTAGAGCGACCTTCATACCTGACACCATCAGAATTACAATAAAGATCTATAGTTCCTCAAACATACACACTATTAACTGTTGTTCTACATAGCAGTGGTACACAGTGTTGGGCATAACACGTTACAAAGTGATGTGTCACTGTAATCACATTACTTTTTCCTGTAACAGAGTAAAGTCATTACTGTTCCAGGTTCAGTTTCACATTCCAGTTACTGATCTAACAGATCGGTTGTTTCTTGAGTTTCATTCTTTAGTCTAGTTCAACTCTTTATTGGTGTAATATCTATGAAAGATTCCCCTCGTCTTCTCCTGCCTTCAGCTCATGTCAGAAATATCAGAATTACAGAGAGCGACATGAACGAGGCGACAAAGTGGGAAATATGACTCGGAAAGTTGGAATTTAATGCTGTAGGCTAAAATGCTTAAAAGTAACTAAACCCCAACCAAATCTGTGGTGAATCCTAATGGTGTCAGGCTGTTTTACTGAGTTGTTTTACCAGAAGTTGAACTGAACTGCCTGTGGAGCTCAGGCTGAAATCTCTATCATTTTTCATTCTTTTTTTAAACACTTTTTTTTTACAGAAATGCTTTCATATAATTGCATTTATGTATTCTTTTCTGTTTTTTTTCTGACTATATTATACATTAAACACTTTTGGGAAATTTCAAATTCTATAATACAAATTATTGTTGTTATTATTATTATTATTATTATTATTATTATTATTAGTAGTAGTAGTAGTAGTTGTGTGCTGTATAAGTTTTGATTGGTATGCTAGTCTCAGCTCTGCTTCGATAATCTCTCATTTTACATTAAATCTATAAACAGACTTTCTGGCTGTGAACTCTCAGAGACCTCAGCTCTGAAGTCCTGGTCTCAGTTCTGAAGTCCAACTCCTCTTTTATTCTTTATTCAGATTGAGGGGCTGCTGGTTGTTAGAGACTCACTGTGAAGTCCTGGTCTCAGCTCTGAAGTCCAACCCCTCCCATCTGACAGAGCTGGACCTGAGTAACAACAGCCTGCAGGATTCAGAACTGAAGCTGCTGTCTGCTGGACTGGAGAGTCCCCACTGCAGACTGGAGACTCTCAGGTCAGACATCATATTTAATAATGTGCTTATATGAATATTATATGAATATTGTAATTTGAGGACGTCTGTATAGAGTCGATCCATCTGAAATCAGACAGGATCTGGTTTTAGAGACTTACATCTCAAATTCCTCATGTTTTCACACAATCCTTTTGTATTCAAATGAATAACGATGAACTTTGTTGATAATATTCATTCTCTATACAGAACGTATAGAGACATAATCACCCAGGTATAGATCCAACTATGGATACACAATGTATTAAAGATATTTTCTTTTGTGTATCTTCAGGGATAAAAAGTCACATGTGTCCATATTAGTACACTCTGGTATCTTTCACAGTTTAAGCATGATGGTATGGAGTTAATGTGTGCAACATTTTATCTTCCTGATGAAATTCCTTCATGGTAAAAACTAATTGTTCTATCGTAACTCCAATTTTTATGCATATTTTGATGTAAAATGCACTTGGGACACCAGAGGCGTTGCACTTTGTAGGTGTTTCCACAGACTTAAAGGGATGTGAACCCTGGTAGAACCTTGGGTTGTGTCGCTTCCTGGACTTGATAAAACCCCCACATCTGTGATTCACTCTCATTTGTGAATATTTGCGGTAGAGACGGTTGGAGGGTTCGGGTCAGGGCCGGTTTTAGCCTGCTATATTAGGGTGGGCTGGTAGAAATAATAGGTGGGCAACTTGGGCGGTAGGTAGCCCAGAGGTTAGAGAAGCAGACTAGTAGTCCGAAGGTTGCCGGTTCGAATCCCTGGCCAGATGGCACAAAAATCGGGTATAATGACAGCTGGCAACCGGAGGGTTGTCAGAGTCAAGATCAGATGCAAGCTCCTGCCATTGTGCCCTCAGGCCTCTCCAGCTTATGGCTGTGTGTTTGTGTATGGGCTGTTTGGATGGGTTAAATGCAGAAGATGCATTTCCCCATGGGGATTAATAAAGTAGTATTTCATTCTATTCTAATTTATAAGGAACAGTTTGAAGCAGGGAGATTGGGAGTTAGTGAAGCAGCATTTCTGAGTTTGCTGCTACCCTATGATTTGAGTCAGTGGAGGGCAGATTGATTTACCCGAAAATAAAAAAAAATCCTTCATCCAGATTTTAACATAATCAACTCCATAACATTTCTTTTCATTGGATGAGTTTAGTTCTCAAATAAAATTAAAACCTAATCCAGTGAGACTTCTCACCATATGTTATTCTATTAACTAATATTGTTATTCCCATTATTTTATGTTAACATGAACATTGTCTTTCATAATCGTAGTTGGTACGGTTTCAGTTGGGGTTCTTTTAGGGTTAAGTTAGAGTTAAGTTCCCCATCCAACTCATTCTGCTTTTTATCACAATTATCTCCTCCAGATAAACTGTCATCTGAAAATATTGTCCCAATACAGTAGATTATTTTAAACTACTTGGCATTCAGGGCCCAAACTGCAGATATATTCATCTGGTCGGTTACAGAATGTGTTCAAGGAAAATGGACCAATCCTGAGACAGAGGTGTGACAGCCTGTCTGGTTTCAGATGGAAAGACTCTATAAGGCCGACATGATGCTGATCCACACTGACAACATGCTGAAATCCATTGGATTATGAAACACTGGATTGTTGAAAGCATTCAGGAATATTTTATTTTATAGCTACATGCTTTGTTCTTTATTCAGATTGAGTGGCTGCAGCTTGATGGAGAGCTGCTGTGCTTGTCTGGCCTCAGCTCTGAAGTCCAACCCCTCCCACCTGAGAGAGCTGGACCTGTGTAAAACCAACCTGCAGGATTCAGGACTGAAGCTGCTCTCTGCTGGACTGGAGAGTCCACACTGCAGACTGGAGACTCTCAGGTAAAATCGCTTTACAGTTTTTCTCAGTTGATTCGACACATTTCTCCAAACTAAGGTCTGTTCTCTCAAAACAGGATTTCTGAATCTGCAAAGGTCGCCCTGCAGGTTTTACATGAGGATTTGAGTTTTATTGATCCAGCTTCATATACACAGCAGTGAAGCTCAGTGACTGAGAGAAGATCATCCATGCTCTGATATCTTGTCATTAGATTACTGCACCTCTCTCTGTTCCTCTCAGCCATAATTCACTGTCACATCTCCAGCTGCTTCAGAATAGAGCAGCTAGATTTTAACCAGTGGGAAGGTGACATCATCATCTGCCCAGTTTTAACATCTGTCCTCTGGTTACCAGTTAGATAGAGAATTCATATTAAAATGTCACTGAACACATTTAAAGCAGGCTAGTTTGGTCCTGAATTACACTGTGGAGCTCTTAGTTCCCTGTGAGCTGAGAGCCAGCTGAGATCTTCAGGTCCTCCTGACTTTCCCTCAGTCCAGACTCAACAGTGAAGGTGGTTTCACTTTAGTCCTCAGGGCTTCCAGACTGTGGAAAGCCTTCCTGAGGGACTGAGGCTGCAGGTTCACTATCATCTTTAAAACTCTTTGTAAAACACACTTTTATTGCCTTGCTTTTGTGTCATTTTGTGTAATCTTTTTTGTCTCTCCTCACTTCTTCATCTTGTTTCTCATGTTTCTATTTGATATTATTATTTAAATCCACTTGTTTTTAAAGTGTTTCCTAATTTATATCCACTTTATTTTCTTTTTTATGGCTTGTTGTGCAGTGTAACAAAGCATGTGCCATTTGGTGGATTTATTTATCCAATCACCTTACAGCACCATGTGTGAATACATTGTTAGCATGGGCGGCCCAGTGGGAATCAAACCAGTTTCCCTGTCAGTGTTAGTGCTCCAGTCAGCTCAGTATACAGCACCATGCAAACACACTGGGACCTGCTTTAGACCAGGGCCTCATCAATACAGTCTGTCAGTAGAAATAATACAATAATGATATTAAATATAAGGCTCAGTTAGCCTCATCAATACAGTCTGTCAGCAGAAATAATACAATAATGACATTATAAATATAAGGGTCAGTTAGCGTCATCAATACATCATCAATACATTGTATTATTTCTACTGACAGACTGTCAGTAGAAATAATACAATAATGACATTCAATATAACAGAATAACATTTCCACGTCTTCTTGTCCTTCAGGCTGAGTGTGTGTCAGCTGTCAGAGAGAAGCTGCGAAGCTCTGGCCTCAGGTCTCAGCTCCCAGTCCTCTAGTCTGAGAGAGCTGGACCTGAGTAACAACGACCTGCAGGATTCAGGACTGAAGCTGCTCTCTGCTGGACTAGAGAGTCCACATTGCAGACTGGAGACTCTCAGGTCAGGATCACTGTTACTGTTCAACAGACCATTTAAATTCTGCTTTACATGCACATTAATGTCAGAGAAAATACCTGAACTGTCATTTTCCTGCTGATGTGGTTTTTGAAAGCAGCTGAGAAACCAACATTCAGCTCTACTTTCTCTCCTCTGAGAGAATATTTCATTATTTCTCTCCTCACTGCCTCTGTTGGTGAAACCTGAAGTAAAGGACTTGTCAGATTCTGTCAAACTGAGTCCAGAACTGAAATGAAAACACAAACCTGATCCTGGGGTCAGCTGTTAATATTGGAGACAGGTTTTGTATTATAATAACTGATTTCAGAGCAGTTTATTAATGAGAAAATCCAACATGTAACTGTTTTTAAACAAAGACTTTCCACTGAGAGCTTCGATCAGTTTTTCAGAAAACCTGTTCAAAAGCTCAAAATAAACAATAAATAACAAACTATTTGTGATGGGTGATGGAGCTGATTATTACAATAATTATGTTATTACAATAAAAATGTTCATATCAGGCAATATTTATCACAATATGTAAAATCACTATTTCTGTTGAGTTTAAAGGGTTAATTTTGCTCCTGAATAAAAGTTGAATAGATCAATCAACTTTCATTTAAAACACAGTGAAGTAAATAAGGAAGTGTGTGAGCAACCTAAAAAATATCAAATGGACGATTATAAGTGAAACATCATAAGTGTTCAGTGGCAGCTGTTTAAAGACGTTTCACTGCAGAGTGTTTCTGTGTTTTAATCACTTTTGGCTCCAGCTGCCGGAGAGTCTGTTTGCTGTGTGTGTGTGTTGGACAGCAGCGCTCCTGTTTAAAGCAATACTCCACTTAGTTTTAACATGGGGGTTATTCAGCACCTGACCGCCATGAAGACCAGAATATAAACTACTGACCAGGACCAGATGCAGCTGGACCAGTTTGTAGAGTTTGAATGAGGAGAAAACCTCCTGAAAACTGACATTGAACTTGTTGGTGAACAGATTCAACAACAGATCCTGCTGGAAGACAATAAAGCAGCAACTGGTCCGCAGTTACATTGCATTTCTGTTCTTGGTTCACACTAAAATGAGTATTTAAAAAGTAGACCCGGTCTCCCAAACAGGAGCTATCTCTCCTACATGGTATCCCTCCACTGTGTTCTCTTCTGTCAGTAAAGATGCTGTTTGGTTCTAAATAGCAGTACATGTAATCGTAGTACGGCCGCTGCGCTCAGACTGTTCGGTGCGGTATCCAGTTATTAGATCATATAAGTTGAAAAGAATGTGCAGATCATGTACTTCCTGTAATAATATGGTGAAAACCAACAGGTTTATCAATCAACATACCGGTAAGGAATACACGATAAAATCACTCATCACATGCAACACTACCAATGTTATATATCTTTTCTTTTGTAAATGCAATAAATACTATGTGGGTCAAAGCTCACGGAAGCTTAACGTCAGACTTCAGGAACATAGCAGTAGCATCAGGAGAAGAGACATCACATCCCCAGCTGCCAGACACTTTTTAAATAAAGGACACAGATTGGAGGACTTCAGATGTACAGGCATTGAGAAAGTAAGGTTGAATGGCAGAGGGGGGAACAAGGAAAATGCCTTATTGAAAAGGGAATGTTTCTGGATACATACCTTAAATGCATTGCATCCTAATGGGTTAAAGGAGGAATGCAATCTGACGGTGTTTTTATGAATGAACGACTCTTGAGGTCGGGCTCCAGTGTGAATATAGTAGCCGAATGTTTAAGAGAGAGAGACTGTTGGTATGTCTGATTTATGAACGGCTGACCACCTGATGTCTTCAGACATCCCATCGTTTTTTGACATATACAGTATATATATTGTTTTCTGATATTTTGTATAATCTTAAAGGGCGACATGGACGACATGTTTTTTGTACACGTTTAACAATGTAAATAACACCAATGCCCCCTGGTGGCGACATCAGGAACCACATGTTGGAGTTTAGTTTAACACCAGGGACTTACAGAGCAAGACCTTCACATAATGATTCTTATTATGGGGATTAGATCCTTCATGTCAAAATGGTAGAGGTATTTTGAAAGTGGTGTCTGCATGTATGAAATACTTTGAAGCCTCTTATTTTGTTGATTCAATGTTGTAACAAGATCATGTTGAGATGATGACATCACCTGTGTCTTTCCACACACCTGTGACAATTAAGTTTCCCTACATATAGAGGAAAAAGATGAGTTACTATCAGACACTGATGAAAGCCGGAGGGTCGAAAACGTCCTGTTATGAAATAAAATAAGTGCTTAACAAAGTAACTTTCCATCGTGTGCGACCCCATCCTTTCAACTAAATAATCGGACCAAACGTCAATTAAAAATCACAGCAGCAGGATCTGCTGTTGAATCTGTTCACCAACGTGTTCAATGGAAGTTTCCATTCAAATGAATGGGAACTAAAAATCTGAACTACAAACTGGTCCAGCTGCATCTGGTCTTGGTCAATAGATTATATTCTGCTTCTCAAATAAATAACTTCACGTTGAAACTAAGTGGAATATTAATTTAACTAAAGCTACGTAAAACTCTACAGTGAAGGAAGTGATGAAATGTTGAATCCATCAATCTTCATGACTTAAACTAGGAAAACAAGGTCCAGGTTGAAAAGAACCAGAATTATGTTTTAAGAGAGAAACTCTGCTGTGATCAATATTATTGAAAATTATCAAGA
Source organism: Centroberyx affinis (assembly GCF_046629955.1). Classification (NCBI taxonomy): domain Eukaryota; kingdom Metazoa; phylum Chordata; class Actinopteri; order Beryciformes; family Berycidae; genus Centroberyx; species Centroberyx affinis. The sequence goes on along the minus strand of NW_027279023.1, from coordinate 189,526 downwards.
TGCTTTTATTTTGAAATCCAGGAAAATTTAATCAAGATAATTATCAATATTGTTTTATCACCCAGAACTACAAACTATACACTGAAGAAAATGCAACAATATGTTGCTGTGTGTGTGTTTCTCTGTATGTGTGTGTCTGTGTGTGTGTGTGTGTGTGTGTCTGTGTGTGTGTGTGTGTGTGTGTGTGTGTGTGTGTGTGTGTGTGTGTGTGTGCAGGCTGTCAGGCTGTCTGCTCACAGAGGAAGGCTGTGCTTCTCTGGCCTCAGCTCTGAGCTCCAACCCCTCCCATCTGAGAGAGCTGGACCTGAGCTACAATCATCCAGGAGCCTCAGGAGTGAAGCTGCTCTCTGCTGGACCGGAGGATCCACACCGGAGACCGGACTCTCTCAGGTACGGAGAGGCGACGTCCGCTAGAAGGCTGAGAGTCACACACATTTTCTCTGTCAGACCGGCTGCGTCCGCACCGCGGCTAAATACAGCCGTCGCTCCTCATCGGAGCTTCGTCCCGTTCGGTTCACACACGGTTCGGTTATTAAGGAGAGCGAAGCTTTCTACGACCGAACTCGCTACCCGAAACGTTCGGGTGTCGATACCGAATCCGAGAGCGGATCCGGTCGGTCCGAGTAGCGTGAACCAGAACCGAAGAGTTGAGACGTTCAGTCTGTTTCCTCAACACTGCAGCTGCTCCACCAGTTCTGTGTCTTGAGGCCAAATGTTGCGTCTCTTTAAAGTATCAAGTTCATGAGGTGGAAGAAGAGAAAACCACGCCGCTGTCGGTGGAGGTTTATTAAAATCTGATGGATAAACTGACGCCTCTGGTTACTGGTGTTACTGGTGTCCACTAGACTGAAAACACAGGCGATGGGAGCCGCCATATTGGTCTGCGGTAAACGTTACTATGGTTACAGACATTATTTACAGGAGTGGAGCGACTCCTGTTACCGTACAGACTTGGTCTGGTGGTTTTACTCCGCTCTGCTCCAGTCTGTACCAACATATGAACATTCACTCTGATTCATAAATTCAGTGTGAACGGAGCTGCTCAGAAGCTGAGGAATATTGTTTAATGTTGAATGGAGGATATGAGTGACGACGTCTGGAAAAGCACTCATATGGAAGGTTATGAAGGTTATTTGTTCATTATCAAAGAGATTATGCTGTCTGACTTTATTTACCCCCCCACCCCCCACCCCCCCCCCAGTGTGGACCATGATGCAGTGCGGTGGTTGAAACCAGGTCTGAGGAAGTGTAAGTGTGTATTTAGTTTGATTGATGAAAACAAAGCAGCACATTCAGTTTCTATTTAAATAGAAAGCTCATGTGTGACATCTATTCATTCAAATCCTACTAAGAAAATGGCTGACAAAATGTGTTATCATGAAACTGAATCTGTTAATAAATCAACCAATAATAAACACAACAGGTGTATTACATGAGAAGCTGCTGCCGTATTGAGTCTTGTTCTCTCATCAGATGCCTGTGAACTCACACTGGACCCAAACACAGCACACAGAAGGCTCTTCCTGTCTGAAGACAACAGAAAGGTGACAGAGGTGGAAGAGGAGCAGCCATATCCTGATCACCCAGAGAGATTTGACTACAGGGAACAGCTGCTGTGTAGAAATGGTCTGACTGGTCGCTGTTACTGGGTGGTCGAGAGGAAAGGAGAGGTTTATATAGGAGTGACTTACAGAGGAATCAGAAGGAGAGGAAGGGGTGCTGACTGCAGGCTTGGAGGGAATGAAAAGTCCTGGAGTCTGAGCTGCTATGATAACAGATACTTTGCCTGGCACAATAACAGAGAAACATTCATACCTCCCCTCTCCTCCTCTGACTCTAACAGAGTAGCAGTGTATCTGGACTGGCCTGCTGGCTCTCTGTCCTTCTACAAAGTTTCCTCTGACACACTGATCCACATCCACACCTTCCACTCCACATTCACTGAACCACTCTATCCTGGGTTCTGGTCCTTGTCTGGGTCTGGTTCCTCAGTGTCTCTTGTCAGATAGAGGAGGGAGAGAGAAACACTCACACTGCTGACCAAAGACAGCTGCTGAGATGATGGTTCACTCTGTACAGGATCTCACACACACACACACACACACACACACACACACACACACACACACACACACACACACACACACACACACACACACACACTTTACTAAATAGAGTGTATTGTGTGTGTGATGGGTAACTGAACTGGGTTTTAACAACAAGAACATGGACATTTTATTGTGAAAATTAAATGAATGAGAAATGAAACCAGACAGAATCAAGTTATGGTTGTTCATCTTAGAGTCTGTTGTTGATGATTGACAGGTTGAAATATCTTTCTGTAGCAACATTTGGTATTTTATTGTCATCTCATCATTCCAAGCTATAAACTTCTATCTAGTTTTCTGTAATTGGTTGTCAGAATGAAAGTTTCTCCTAAATGAACATTGTTTGGTATTCATCTTTTCCAACAAGCAGTTTCAACTGTGAGAGAGTGAAAGTCTCCTAACGGCCACTAGGGGGCAGATAGACTCTGACTCTGAGGGACAGGGAGGGACCAACACACACACACACACACACACACACACACACACACACACACACACACACACACACACACACACACACACACACAAACACAGTTATCATCAGCAGTTTCAACTCTGATATAAATAATGTGATGGATGAAGCTTCTCAGCTGCTTCTAGCTCAGTGAATCAGCAGCTGCTTGTCATGTGACAGGTTGCTGACCTCTGACCTCTGACCCCTCTGGTGACATGTGGACATGTACACAGACTGGACAAAATATTAGGAACACTTCACTCATTTCATGAGGCAAACGGACAAAGTGAATCCAGCTGAAAGAAAACTATCATATTAAATCTATTTCAGCCTGAAGGAGGAGATGTAGAATTACAACAGATAGAAATGTAAAGTTCACTGAGAATCTGAGACCAGATGTTCCTGACAGTCCAACTCTGATGTGATGGATATGATGCCGTTTGAATGAATCAGTGTGATGATGATGATGATGATGATGATGATGATGATGATCCTGGTTTCAAGGCTTGGGCCACTTCAGTGAGTTCTCAAAGCCAACCCAGTAAAGAGTGAGAATCTGAAGCAGAGCCACATCTGACGGTTTAATAAATTATATTATTGCCACACCAACATGAATACTGAAGACTATTCATAATACATCTAGAGACCAGAGAGCTAATACTGATCAATGACATCATATCCCTTATGCAGCTCTGGAGCAATCTGATTGGATGTTGGAGGCAGGCAGGACTGGTGTTAAATATAATAAATCCTTAATCCTGATCCTTAATCCTGACCCTTAATCCTGATCCTGATCCTTAATCCTGTCTTTAATCCTGTCTTTAATCCTGATCCAGAGAATAATAATAATTATACAATTAAATTAGACAAAACTTTATTGATCCTGTGGGGAAATCAGTAAACAGTAACAGTATCCAGCAAAGAAAAATATAATCTAGTAAGAATCTATTAAAAGCAGTTTATATATAAACAATTTATATAAACACATTGAAAAGAAATATGTATAAAAGTATGACAAAGTATTTATTCCAAAATAACAGCAATGGATCTTATTGAGACAAAGAGAATCAATTCAAAATATTTACACTATGAACATTTACCAGAAAGAATAAATATGTTCCATATGAAAATATAAAAGAGCTGAGAGTAAACAGAGCGAGGTTACAGCAACAATATGGATCATATTCACACTTAGTATTCAGTCCTAATAATCAATAATCAACATCATGACAGGTTTAAAGACCTGGGCAAACTGGTCCTGGTTGGACCCAGTTTTGACCAGAGACCGGTTTCACAGGTTCAGGTTCTGCTCAGTGAAGTCAGGAGGGAAACTGCAGCAGCGGCGGCTTTATGGATGAGAACAACACGCTCACACCTCCTTTGTTGTGAAATCGACCAGATTGTTCAGCCGAAGACATCGTTGCCTTGGTGACCAGCTGTCGATCACAGAGAGGACGAAGCTTGACGAAGCTACCGGCTCTTTCTGAGAGTCGCCTCCATGACGATCTCTTGTCTCGTTTGAAACGTCTCGCCGTTCTCATCTCTGGATCTGTAGCTGCGAGCTCTGACTGTTCACACCGGACGCTGTACAAAACACTCAAACATGTTATTAAAGTTAAATGACCTAACGCTAACATGAAACAGAAAGATGAGGAAGAATACTTTACTAGCTATGTGACCTTCGACCTGCATAACGTTATTAACAACGTCAGGTCACTAGACAAGACACTGTAGACCTGCGTAGTCTTGGATGTGATCCTTAATAATCCTGTTGACCCTCTGAGTAACTTGATGTTGATCAGCTGTTTAACAGACATCTCGATGGTTCTAGATGTCGAGGCTGAGATGAGGCTCCGCAGGGTTTAAGACTGAAATTTTAGGAATGTGTTCGTCTTCGACCGCGTCCTGCAAGGTGTAAAACCAGGCTAGACGTTCCTAAAAAGATCCTGGGCGATATGAGAGCTGAAGCAGAGACCTCAGACTGTGAACAGATGGAGCAGTGAGTGATGTTATCACAGTGAGTGATGTCATGATGATGTCACCACAGGGTTCTGAAGGGTGTGAAGCCTAAAGATCTGGTTTACGATCCGCTATGTTGACATGTTTTGGAGGCGGAGCGGCCAGAGAGAGGCTGAGGGTCGACACAGAGCCGCAGCTCCGCCTGAGCCTGGTCTGTAATCGACAACCTGTTGATCACTGGACAGACGACCTGTCAATCACTAGGAAAACAACCCCGTTTTATAACCGTTATATCTGTTAATGACAGTTATTTTGAAAATCTCCATTAGGACACACATTAGAAGAGCTTAAATTAGCTGCTGAGACCAAAACTTCTTGTGGAGAAAATGTCTTGATTTATATTTGATCAGAAGTTGGTTGTGGTGCAGAGACTTCATGGAGTTGGTGGTTTGGAGTCTTTCTGGACGTCAGAGGAACCGCCGCCTGCCACCACTTCCTGACTGGCTTCAGAATTCACCTGAGGTTTTGGCCGCTTGACAGATCTGGCCCAATCCCAAACCGGCCCCTAACCCCTCACCCTATCCACCCCCCCTCCGTTTGCGCGTTCACGTGGAGGGTTCTCCATATTAAGGGCCGCCCCAAACCAATCAGTGGGGAGTGTGGCTGGACTGTTAAACCCTCCAATAGCGAGTCGAAGGCCCAATCCCAACGTCCGCACTGTCAGACTCACGGACTTTGATGCGCGTTCCCGACAAGTCCGCGAGGCTTCAGGACGTCCCGCTGTGGAATCGGTAAGTGCGCGAGGCTCACTGGAGGACTTTATGCAGACTTTCAGCAAGTCTGCATTTCTGTAGGCTTTGCTTGAGGGAATTACCCACAGTTCATAGCGTTTGTGATGTTACTATTCATGTATGTGGAAAATTTCTGCCAATACACCAGATACAAAAGAAAAAAAAACATAATTAAGGAAAAATAACCACAAAAAAACAATTAACAAGAACTTAGAGAAAAACAGGCATGAAAGGATCAAACTACATGCAAGATACAGTTAAAAGAGAAAACATTGCAACATTAAAACAGAATAAACAGCTCATTTGAGAAAAAATAAAGTTAAGTTTTTCTAAACGTTTAAGAAGGATGTTAGATGCTGCTAATATAAGCAGCATGTAATATAGCCTTTATGTGCTTATTTGTGCCGTTTGCTTTCAACGTACCTCCTACTCTTTTTTTTTATTTTGTTTTTTTTTTAACATATTTTACATATTGTAATGATGTAGTGCAGGTTAACCTCTAGTAGACTGAAGAGTATTTTCTATATCCATTAGCACAGTATAAACAGTATGCAATGTTACAAAACATATACCTATGGCTATTTAACATTATTCATCAACATTTTTTTCATTTTAGCTTAATAATGCTGTTTAGACAAAAGCGCAAACAAAGAGTAAATTACAAATTGATTGACGGGAGAGAGTAACGTCTGACGTCGTCAAGGCAACATGTGATACCACAAAGGGCTGTCCCATTCCTCCTGTACCATTTCGAGGCTCATGACTTCTCGTACTCAGGCACTACAGCTGCGCACACAGGTGACGTCAAATAAGTCTGTGAGGCTCAGGGTTCAGTCTGTAGGGGGACATTGGGATTGGGCTGAACGTCGGCAAGCAGGAAGCACACCTGCAACAGGAGACTGGAGGAAACACCAGACAAATGTTAAGTTCCAATGTCAAGTATTTGTGATCATTCACACACAGCTTTGTCTTCCTCGTGCTGATTCTACAGCCTCAAACTAAATCACGGAATGTGTGGAAAGTTTAAAACTAAAAAAGGAGAATATCACTTTGTCCCTCAGGTCGCTGACATATAGGCCTTTATGCATGCAAACATAAAAAGTCCAGTTTACTTCACATGTTATTCTCATGGTTTTGGATGCCTCTCGTAAAATTTGAAACGGCAAAACAGCTGCGCGAGCACGGCATCTATCGGTTGCCATGGTGATGACTAGTGTTGTAGTACTCAAGATCGTTCTTGGTCTCAAGACCACTTTTTGGAGGTCTCGGTCTCGTCTCGGAATTGACTGCATTTTTACTCGGTCTTGACTTGGTCTCGGACAAAGAGGACTCGGGATTTTATCTCAAGACCAGTTGAGACCACAACTGTAGTAACATCATTACCTGCCGGTGCATTGTCGGATTTTTTTTATTCTTAATGTGATTGGATGTGTGGGGTGCAGGTTGGCAAAATTGGTATGCTCGGTAAACACTTCGCGATCCGACATGCTGATGTAGCTGTCCTGTACAAGTGTCGTCAAGGTGGTCGAACCAATGCTAACAGTCACTCCATCTCCTGCCATGTCCCTAAGTGTAGGGGGGTGGAGGAAGTGGCGCAGGGTCTAGGGACTAGCATGGGGCTTACCCAACATTGGTGGCACACCCATCCAGTGGAGTGGAACGTGGAAAAGATAGGGAGAGAGAGGGCAGAGAAAAGGGAGGTTAAGGGGTCAAA